>NW_015378211.1:0-64178 GCF_001204775.2 Aspergillus nomiae NRRL 13137 | reverse complement strand
TTTTTTTTCTCTCGTCTGTACTTTTTCCCCTCGTTTGCCGCGCATAATTTCTTTCCCTCCCCCCCCCTCCCCTCTTTATTGACGAGGTCACAAGCATTATCCAAAAGGCGCCCGTTAAGAAAAAGAAAATATAAAAAACAAAAAAATAAAAAGGGCCAAAGCTGATACCTAATCTAATCTTACAGCCGCCCGCAGCCGTGGCGTCTCTTCATGCATCCGTTCGTGCATCCATCAGACCGAACGCTACCTATCACTGTACGTAATATCAGCATGATAACCTTTATGTACATAGGTACTGTACAACTCCGCGACGATGAGGACATAGTGATATTGACTTTCCGTCCCTAATGATGTGTTCGGAGCTAGATGCTTTCGCAGGAGCGCCAGTGGGTAAATCCCTCAGCCCAACCCTAGCCGATGCCTTGTTTGTTGGGTGCCTGGGCGACTGATGATCATCAAACCTAATCAATGCTCTAACCGCCGAGGGGAGCTGTCAAATGACCTTCAGCTCTGTACACTGTACTACGGACTGATGTACTAACTAATATCTGCATGGACGATTTGGATGGGACCATGTTTCACTTACTTGATTGTTATGGTCCCATGTGCGGGATTGTATGGAATTGAGCTGATGCACTAAGTGTCATGGCCAAGTTACTCCGCATTTCAGCACGGCTCAGTCATGTATGGAGTGGAATCACCAAGACCCGGCCCTGCCTATCTACCTACTTATCTGGAACAGCTGAATTCCCCCAAACCCCTCATCCGTACAACTGTCCCAATACCATGATCATATTCCCTCACGCGTCGTTAGTACCCTTTAGTCAATGGATGGTTGCTTCACCTGAGGCTCCTTCAGGCCATATCGGATGCGGGAATTCCACCGGTTAAACCAAGACGTCTATTTTAGTGTGTCCGATAAGAACCATCAGCAATATACTTTGCAGAGCGAAGGAAACAAAGAGGGGGCAAAAAAAATTTAAATTAATTGCCATTGACAAGATTAATGTAACCTCGTAGCTCGGTAGACTCATGTAGGGTTTTGATTGAGGTAACATTCTTCTCACTTAAATTTACAACTTCTTTCCGAAGGACATTTTCCCCAATTGAACACGGACTTCATTTGACTACGAAACGAAAAGGTCGTACATGCAGTACACATACATTCGGACCTGCATTGCATTCATTCGCAACAGTTGCCTGATTGCCTCAGGACACCAATCAGATCAATCAGATCAAATACAAGGATAGGATCCCGATATTTCCCACGTGATCCTCACCTTCAATTCCGCAAACCCCCCAGAATGGCATTCTCCACCTCCAACCACAAGAATAACAAAAGCAAAATAAGAAATTAAAATGGTTTTGGAGCTCCATGTCTGGGGTCCGGCCTTCTCTCTGCCCTCAATCGAGGCGCAATGCCTCGCAACCATAGCCTACTTTTCTCTGGCCCTGCCTAAGGACGCGTGGGTGCTTGTCGCAAGCAGTGATCCGTCCGTGTCCCCAACCTGTAAGTATCCATGTCGCCGATCTGGGGTTTGTAGCGCAATGGACTAACCAAGCCTCCTTACTGTCTGATTGGATGCTCAGGTGAATTGCCCGCTCTACGAAATGGCTCGACATGGGTGAGCCGGTTCCGAAATATCGTGGACTATCTGCGACAATACTCAAATGGCGAGTGGGATTTAGATGGAGGGTTGAGCGGTCTGCAAAGGGCCGACAATATTGGGTAAGTTTGTCTCATATTTGACTTCGACCAATGTCTAGGTGAGCGGAATGATAATCTAACCGCACCTGTGACCCAAAAACCAGATTCTCATCCTTCGTTGAATCCCGCGCCCATGCTCTCGTCGACCTCTCCCTCTACGTAACCAGTCAGAACTACTACAACCAGACCTCCCCCGCATACGGCACCATCCTTCAGTGGCCGAACCAATGGATTCTTCCCCCTAAAATTCACGCTGCCGCAAAAGCCCGAACAGATCATCTCGGGCTCTCGTCGCTGGATCTACAAGCCATTGAAGAACAGCGCCAACGCGAACATTCGGCCGCCGTCGCAGCCGGCCAGATCCCTCCAAACTTCATCCGCCGGCCGCGTGATACCGTCACAAGTCTTCTGGGAAAGACGTCGCAACAGAACCAGTTCCGACTGGATGCCTTGACGGGGGAGCTCTTCGAGCCGCTGGAAGAAATCCTCGGTGACAAAGTTTATCTCCTCACGGGCGAGAACGAAGGTCCATCTAGCTTAGACTGCTTGGCTGTTGGATACTTGTCCTTGGCTCTTGTCCCGGAACTATCTTTCTCATGGCTCCGCGATGCGATGAAGAGCAAGGCGCCTCTGTTGACGGTATATACCGAGCGCATGCGCCAACAGTGCTACGGCCTCGGCGCCGAGGTGTCGCATGCGTATACCCCTACCCCAAATAGCGGTTCGTCACTACCTTGGCGTGCACCGGAGCGTGCACGTCTCACTACGTTGGGGAACACTCTCTTCAACGTCCTTGCCGACAACACGCCGATCCTCAAAGATATCCGCGCCCAGGATAGGCTGCGGGTAGCGGCGGAATCGCCAGACTCGGGCCTCTCGGAGCCCGATAGCCGGAAACTCTCTGCGCTTGCGAAGGGACAGAAGAAAGATATTCTGGTTAATATCGCATACGCCGTGAGTGGCATTGCCGCGTTGATCGGGTACATGGCGTACGAGGGGTTTTTCTCTGCAGAAGTAGGTGATGAATATGAAGAGGACGACGAGCTTGGGGATATGCCGGATATAGAGCCCGACTCACTCCAGGCGCAGAATTTCCTAACTGGGTTTTGATTGTTCCGTCCATTAGTCGATTAATTGGCCATATATGTATGAATAGAATACCTGATTTTCTTCTTTACCCCCTACTCTGTGAATGATCCAACTACACATTATCTAATACCACTCACTCACCTCCCCAAGTCAACACCGGACCTATTTGTACTATAGATATCATATGTACCAAACATCACAAACATCAACATAACAACAGTTCCATATATCTCCATCCCCCAACTCAACAAGACCAATAACGCTGTCAGATATCACAGCCGTCGTCCCCCTTCCAGACTCACAGCCCCTCATCAATCTGCACACACTACCACTACACACCGATGCCTCACATAATACAGGAACATACTAATACATATACATACATAGCGTACCTACATACCCAAACAATCACTCAAACAACCCTAAACAAGCTGCACAACGTTCTCTGACAGTTTGACCCTCAGCCCAAAGAGACTCCGTATACTCAATACGTCACGTCCAACTACGTTTATAGACTTAGTATTTTTAGACCCGGCCTGCTGGATGGAGATTATATCAAGCGAACTCTAACGGTGAGGATACCGATTGCTCTGAATATAAATATGATGCCAATTATAGCAAAGCGAGGGTTGCTGACGTGAGGGGGTATTTATAGATGGGTCGTTTAATCTTCTGTGTATGGGGAGGGATCTCTTGGTTGGGGGCTTAGGGGAGGGGGTGTACAAACTGGGGATTCCAAGGCTGAATTAGGGCTATTTTTGGTTGAAGATTGGGGTGGTATGTGTCATGTACATTCTGACGGGAAGGTATGGAATGCTACAGGTGGAGTATGGACAGCTTGTACGTAATTCTATCGTGATATGAAACTAAATCAATAGACAGTGAACAGTGGTATATGTATGTACATGGAAAAGAATGCACTATCGTCAAGGCCGGATGGCGGTCACGGGGTGTAAGGACTTGAGGATGGAACCACACATCAAGCACCATTACACGCCACGCACAATGAAGAGAAAAACACCTCCAACCCCTAACCAATTTTGCAGAAGAAGACAAGTCATAGAAGGTGAAAAAAAAGAGGAAACCGACAGGTCACAGAAACAACGCTTAGTCGTAGTCAATGTTGACAATCAGACGGAGGGCACCCTTGGTCCACTCGCCACCAATGCCGTCAACACCGGCCTCAAGAGCAGTGTAGGCGTTCTCCACCAGCTTGGCAAAGTTGGAGATGGTAGAGCACTTCTGGTTGTCGTGGGTGCAGATCTTCATACCCTGGACATCCATACCGGCGTTCTGAGCCTGAATGGCGGACACGTCCCAGCCAGACCAGCCCTCGTTGGAGGTGTTGCCGAAGTCGAATTCACCCCAGGTGCAGGCGTAGCCACCGAACTGGTCCACAGGAAGCTTGTCACCCTTGGCAGCACCCCAGGCACCCTGGGAGTCGTCGTCGAAAGCAACATACTTGCTCTCACCGGGGTTGATCTTGATGGTCAGGACAGCATTACCGTACCAGCCAGTGAGCTTGAGATCGGGGCCCATCTTGTTCCAGAAGGCAACGGTCCAGGGCTCCTTCTCACTGCCGTCAATGCGAACGACGTGCTTGTACTCGCAGGCCTTGCTCTCGGAGACCTCGATGATGTTGCTGCCATACGGGTTGCCAACATTACCGATGTACTTGATGTAGGCCTCGCCGTTGTTCTTGGTCTGCCCTCCGAAGCCCTCGCGGGTGTACGAGCCACTGTCCGCATGCCACTCCTTGCAGGATCCGGGGGTGGTTACGGTAGGGCCACTGCTGGCGCTAGGGGCAGCGGTGATGGAAACAACAGAGGAAGTTGAGGAGGAAGCTTGGGTAGGAGCGGAACCAGAGCCGGCGGTAGTGGTGGGGTGACCAGACCAATTGTTGATCCAGGACTGCCAGATACCGTTGATGTTGGCGTAGACCATTTCACCGACCTGGCGCTTCTCCTCGTGCTGCATGTGGTGATGAGTATGACGGCGCTCGTGGCCGTGCATACGGGCGACGGCGGAACCGGCCGTCAACGCCGTGAGCAGGAACATGGAGTTCTTGAGCTGCATGGTGATAAATCGCGTTGGATGTTCACAGGTAACAAGGTTATGGACGGAAGATGTGGGTATCACAGTAGGTATATGTCTCAGAACGACAACCCAGGGAACGCAAACAAGATGAAGGAATGTGCTTTGGGTAGATCCAAGGAATGTCTCGAGCAACCACAGGCTCTATAAAAACAAAAAGTAACGAAAGGAGTGTATTTGCGAACCCGAAGGGAAGGGAAGGAATCGTGATAGAGAAGAGAAAGAGAGAGAGAGACAGAGAGGAAGAGGGAAATAAAAAGAGATCAGGAAGCGACCGGGGGGGGGAAGTTTCAGTGTAATAATACTTCGAGTGGGAGGCCGCCATGAATGGGTTCATTTAATGAAAAGGGGCCGATCAGGGGACACGAGAAGCGTTACTGTGATTCATTGGTTGGGTCGAGGCATCGGTTCCTGAGCATCCCCGATGGCCTTGTTTTTCAGGGTCTCCATTGGTGCAGAAGACCCTGAAGGGTCCACTCCCCACGGCGGTCGAGACTCAAGTCCCTTGGAACGGCCGCCGGGTTGATCACACCTTGACCATGGTTACCATACGGTACCTAGTATACGTGGGTTCCCGTACCTGACGAACTCCATTTTACTGCAGTAGGATTTACTACGAGTAGTTACTACTCAGCTTACATTTCTTACGTAGAGTAGTTTCTGATCATTCTTTCTCAAGACATGTTTATAGATCAAGAGACCTTGTCCATCTCACCTGTGGAAGATGCGACGTATCCCCTGTTGCTGATGTCACATCTCCATTCCGATCATCATGATTAGATTGATGGAATGCGCCCCCATTGTCATGATATGACAAGTCGCCATAAATCCATGATGATGTGTTCCCCCATCAACTGCTGCTGTGTGATGGTTCCTGCATAATCAACAAAGCATCAGTCCAATTACTCATCTTGCGATGGAAGTGCCTGACAACAACTGACCTGCCACGTCGGGAGTCTTCGAGATATAAAGCATATTCTTGATGAACTGTTCAGTCTGTCATTTCAGTTTATACGAGGTACACGAGACTCAACAGCCAATGATACTGGTATATCACTAACGTTTTCGACTTTTCTTTCTTTTTTTTAAAAAAAAAAAGAAATCCTTTCTCAATGGATGCCCCTCTTCCGCCGTTCACCGCAATGTCAGGTACAGTACGCGGAGTCCGTACCGTAAGTACATACTAGTACTACTAGTAGTACTCGGCCAACAGTAGGCAACGATGACTAGTACCTGCTGATTGGTACTAGGTACGGTATCGCTCACCCCCAACACGAAAGGACCACAGTACTTGCTGGGCTCCCAACGCCTCATCTCGAATAATGAGGTACTCTCCATTAAAAGTTCCATTCTTTTAACTGAGATACTGTACCTTACTGATCCTTGACTGTAATGAACCATTTTCGCAATTACAGCCTGCATTCCTTTCCCTCCTCCCAGTCTCAATCCCAGAGTCTCTGTCAAGGTAGGCGACACCGACAGAGACTCCATAGACCCTTCCAGCCAGTTCATAGCGACTGTCGTGGGTCAATGATGGTCGGCACAACAGGATTCCGGGCTAACGAAGGAGTCAGATCCACAATGGTCGCCCGTGCCTGTGGCCAAGCCCACAACTGCCATTGCCACCGGTTAGTCCCAAGACAGTTCGCTGAAGCAGAGATGCCTAGGACGCTTCTGGAATATCTCCCTACTACCCTCACTTGAAAATCTCGGCGCCATGCAAAATCGGAAATGAGGGAGACAGGCATCCGGGGGTAATGGCAATTACACAGCTACACAATTGGGATATAAATAAACAACACTGTTGTGGGTTCGCGTTCCACGGTTGGCGACGGAACCAAGCAAGGGCTGACCATGAAACCGGAGATTACATCGACTGACTTCATCTCATGTCTGCAGCAACTTTCCTCGCTCCAAATTTGAGCCGGGGATATTCTTAGGTTCACCCTTTTTGGCCCATCAATATACTGGCCGACACCCACACGGACCAGGGACTCGTAAGCTGTCTTGGATGATCCCTGAAACCTTATGTCGGCAGTCGGCAAAGCAGGGATCATGTGATGCCCGCCAAGCTCATCACTTGGATTTAGAGTTATCCCCGAATCCGTTCGACTTGCATACGGGGTACGCCATGCGGAGTATCTACGCTGTGCTTGAGCCTTGAGTACTTTCGGCCGTCGACAGGCTGGCTCAGTTTCCCTTCAGAGGAAGATTGGGATGCCTTTTACGAGCATCCTTAACGTATCTATAACCTTGTCTTTAGCTTCTTGGCATACAATGCGCACTGTTCATGACGGACTCCCGGAGCCCGTTAATCCCTACCAGGTACGGACCTGACAGCTATCGGCCGTGACACAGCATCATATAGTGATCTTGGCATCACCTGCAGCTCCATTTCATCCCGGGACAGGAGAGTCCTTGCTATCGTCATATAGTAAGGCACTCGTGATCATCGGTGAGCTCAATACTATCCACCGTCCAAGTCGCACAAGGCCAAACAAAGATCATACTCTGTTTGACCTTCTTTGACTAGACGAGCACTGAGTATAATTACTGCATCGTATGCTGGTGACGCGGCATCATGACCAAGGAAGAAATACGCTACGTTTATGGAGTAGTGCTGGGGCAGTGTACCCGGGTAAAGCATAGTGGTCTCCCGCTCCCCTTGTCCGACAGACACCGTGCATACTAATCCTGAAACATACGAAAACTTTGCGAGGCATTACAAAAAATGGAGACCAAGGTATCATAATGCAAACAAAAACTCTGCATTCGATATCATGCAATACGGAGACACCGTGGTTATTTCAAGTTCAAGATGACCATCGTCAATGCTGTTACTCATATGGTCCCAGCTGATCCTCATTCACCGTACAGTGCGGCGTACCTCTTACTTCAGATCAACACCACCTTCAAATGCCGCTCCGCCAGCCTCTGCATCGACTTTAACACTCTCATCTAGCCCGCAGACCCGGAACAACATCTGCGGAGTCATCTCCTTGGACAAGCCCGGGATACCGTCTACCTTCAGTTTTTCCATTGCCTCGCGCATGGCTGCACAGGCGGGTCCCAGACCAGCGAACGGGAAGATGATGATACGGAATCCCATCTCCTTAGCCTCAGCCGCCGAGATCGACGGGGTCGCCCCATGCTCGACCATGTTCAGCAGCATCGGCCATGGAGCCAGCTCCTTTACCACCTGCCTGGCCATTTCCTTGGACGTAATTCCCTCAAGGAAACCTACGTCTGCGCCAGCGTCCCGTGCTGCTCGTAGACGTGCTACACTCTCCTCGTAACCGTGTGTCTGGAGGGAGTCTGTCCGGGCAATAACCACAATATCACTACCGATGCGCTTTCGCGCCTGCACTGCCGCACGAATGCGCGTCACATAGGTGTCCGTGTCCACAAGGATCTTCCCTCCCAGATGCCCGCAGCGCTTTGTCTGCACTTGGTCCTCGATGTGGAAGGCTGCTACGCCAGAGCGGGAGTATTGTTCGGTCGTACGGGCGACCATGATCGGACCGCCGTACCCAGTGTCAGCATCTGCGATGACGGGTGTAGTTGGCGAAAGATTTGAGAGCATTTCGGCGTTGGCGCGCATGTCATTCAGAGTGCAGATTCCCAGGTCGGCTTGTCCGTGCACAGAGGCGGCGGTACCAGCACCCGTCTATGAGAGTTAGAGAGGATGTGGAGGGACCAACGAGTTTGATTTACCATGTACAGGGCGTCGAAGCCCACGGAGAGCGCAATCCGTGCAGAGAGGCCATCATATACACCGGGGGCGACAACGAACGAGTTTGGGTCTTCAAGAGTGCGCCGAAGACCAGTAGCTGCTGTTACCATCGGCATTGTATGTATGTGCTGCAGGGATTTAGTTGGGGGTCAGGTGTAGGAGGTAGTCGTTGATGGAGACCAAGTTTAGGGATAGGTTGGGCAGTAACAGTCTTGGTTTGAAACTATGCCTGGTCTAAACGATTTAAAGGTGACCTCCTGGATCCACCACTTCATATGCACTAGAGGGAGTTACACCGGGTAACAGGGTCGGCAGTTCAGAGCGTTCTACAGTAGGAAACTTACCGACAAGCTTTATTAAGCTATCGGGGTGGAAAAGAAGGCGAACATCGATGATATCAAGGTGCGGTAAAAGCCGACATCGGGAACAGCTTAAGTAAGGTTCGGGGATAACTCGGGGTTTCCTTGGCATTCCGACGTCTGGGGATTTCTTCCGCTTATCGTATCTTCTTCTTCTGCACCTCTTGCCTTCGCTCCTCCACTTTTACCGCCTCAGAATGTTCTGAGAATGCTCTCCTAGTGGGGCTCTTTTCTCGATACCTGACACCTCTTCTCATTTCCCTACTCTTCCTGTCCTCTCTCTTCATTCCCCATTCCCCATTCACATCATGGCACGCTCTGCCATTGTCCAAGAATACCCCCCTCCTTCCTCCTCCACTCCTACCCTCACCCTCGACCACAAGACCATCCATGAACGCCAACAAAATGGGATCGCTCGCCCCAAAGGCTACCGTGTCTCCTGGCATGCCAACCCAGCTGTCGAACCGCACCATTTCGGTCAATCGCACCCGATGAAACCCTGGCGTCTGACTTTGACCAAACAACTCGTCATGGCCTACGGCATGCACCACGCGATGGACCTGTATCTCGCTCGCGAAGCGACCTACGAAGAGATGGCCGAGTTTCACAAAACAGACTACTTGGATTTCCTCCGCCAGGTCATTCCTGGCGACATGGAGAACCCGGAGCAAGGCGAGAATATTGCGCGCTTCAACTTCGGCGACGACTGCCCCATCTTCGATGGCCTGTACAACTACTGCTCCCTCTACGCTGGCGGCTCCATCGACGCTGCTCGCAAGCTTTGCAACAACCAATCCGAAATCGCAATCAACTGGTCCGGCGGGCTTCATCACGCCAAAAAGGCCGAGGCCAGCGGCTTCTGCTACGTGAATGACATCGTCCTCGGCATCCTACAGCTCCTCCGCCTGCACCCGCGCGTCATGTACATCGACATTGACGTGCACCACGGCGACGGCGTCGAGCAAGCCTTCTGGTCCACCGACCGCGTTCTGACCGTCTCTTTCCACAAATATGACAAGGACAACTTCTTTCCAGGCACCGGCGCCCTAGACAGCACCGGACCAACCCACCCACTGAACCCAGGCGCACACCACGCCGTCAACGTACCCCTCCACGACGGCATTGACGACGAATCCTACATCCGTCTCTTCCGCGAGGTCGTCGGCTCCTGCATCTCAACCTATCAACCCGGCGCAATTGTCCTCCAATGTGGCGCCGACTCTCTCGGCTGCGACCGCCTCGGTTGCTTCAACCTGAACGTTGCCGCCCACGGCGCCTGCGTCGCCTACGTCAAAACCTTCGGTCTCCCCCTCCTCGTCGTCGGCGGCGGCGGCTACACCCCCCGCAACGTCTCCCGCGCCTGGGCCCACGAAACCTCCATCCTCATCGACGCCCAGGATACCATCGACCCCAACATCCCCGACACCGTCGCCTTCCGCAACCACTTCGGCCCAGATTACTCGCTCTTCCCGCCGCTGAGCGAGATGCGCAAGCTCGAGAATAAGAACCCGCGCAGCTACCTGTCCGGCCTCGTCCAGTCCATCCACGAGCAGTTGCGGTATATGCAGGGCGCGCCCAGCGTGCAGATGAGTTTTATTCCGCCGGATATTCTGGGCCTGCGGGAGGATACGGAGAAGGAGATCGAGGAGCAGATGGAGCAGCAGGATGAGGCGCGGGAGGAGAAAGAAGGCGGTGGGTCTGCGAGTAAGAATAGTCGACGACGGGAGTTGGAGAGGGGTGCTGGGCAGAGAGGGGAATTATTCTCTGCTTGATTCGGGTTCCCTTCTTTACTTTACTTTTTTTTTTTTGGGCGCGCCCCCTCTCTCTGTTGTCGTTGAGTCTATGCATTTCGTCTCTTGGTGTTGGTGGTATCGGCGTTGATCGTGTCGGTTGTCTTGGTGGTTACTGTCCGTGATACCAATGGAGTTCAATGTACCATGTTAATATTAAAGATCATAACACATACAATATACAACCTATTAGAATCTTATCTTATCCGCTATGTATGGTTCGAATGAAAATAGAACTAAACGTATTTGATTATATTGTGGAATAGCACGACTTTAAACTGCATATTAGGATAACCACTTCATCGACAGATTCTATGCTCCCATCCGTCCTTCTTATACTCCTATATGTATGCCGACCAACCAACCCTTTATTTTTTGCCACGTGATATAATAATTATAAAGACAGAATATTCAATCGGGTATCCAGTAGAGGTTCGGTAGGGCACATCGGTCGAAACCTGGTTTTGAACATGGGCCTGGAGTCATAGGGTGCGACAGGACTTTCTGATGTACAGTCAAATCAGTCAGTCAGTCACATCCCTTCATTCGCTCCATCACCACAGGCTAACCACGTTTGTAACTCCGGTTTGCGCTACCATTTCTTTTTATGCTTCTCAAACTCCCCTTTTTTGTGTCATCTCATGGACCTTCCGAGACCTGGATTTGGTTCGAGATGCGGTGGTTAGATACTAAACCGCCGAGATGCGAGTCACACGTATCCCCAACGGAGATGCGGTCACGGTTTAGCGTCCACGAAGGTGTCGACATCCGATGTTTGCGTGTCTTTGCGCTGCACCTCTTCGGGCATTTCACTCGCGGAGGATGCGGGCTGAGCTGCGCTCGGGGCGGCACCGTTGTGATCAGGTGGAGCCGCCTCGTGCCCCTCTTTGTGAGGTGGGATTTGGTATTGAGAGGACTCGGTCTGACCTTCTAAGATCGGGGCAATGGATAAAATTTGCTTGGTGGCCAATTCGGGATTGTGCGAATCACTGCGACTCTCGTGAGTTTGAACCCATCCCGCACGCCTGTGGAGAACTTACACTTGTGCGTTGATGATCCAGTCAAGATCTTCCTCGCCTTCGTCGGCACCGCCAGGGCCTCCCTGAACCCGACGGAAGAGTTTCGGATGCCATTCCACCCCGTCATTGGTCCGCTTGGCCGCTTCTTCTCGCTGGCGATCTTCAATCTTTGTCTTTTCATCCGTGGCCACTTCGTGATTCCGTTCCTCGAGCGCCTTGACGGTAGTCTGCCACAGCCGCTGCGACTCGCGTTCGCCCTGCTGTGCGATGGGCCGCACATGGGGAGGGGTATGGACGGCAGTGCTTGCGTTGAATAGAAGTTCTTTCTTGTGGGTCTGCGCCAGTTAGATATCCGAGGCTGGTAGATGCCTTTTTGTGGGGAAGGGAACAAACATACCTGGACATCTGTAATGAACATCTCCTTGTTCCAATAGCCGGACAATTCATAGTATACCTGGCCGGTCTCGCTGTTCTTGATCGTCCCCCCAATTTGGTTATAGGAGCCCGTGAAGTAGCCCTTGGTCTTGAACTCGATATCGGCAACCAGATTGTTCTCCGGGCATCTGACATAACTGTGGTCGCCTAGCTCATATTTCATCTTTCCGATTAGAATATTCCGGGCGTACATATTCGGCTGAGTCAAGATGCTAGAGTTGACGTTAGTAGCAGCGCCACAAACGGAGGCAGACATGGGCGAAACATACTATCGCTCGCCCCTGTCCTTGTTCGAACCGCGGTTCAAAAAGCGCAAAATGGCGATTCCCTCCATCATGCTTCCGGCCGAGTTACCCAAGAACTTGCTGCGGGGGATCAGCGTCCCGTCTATCCGGATACCGTGCTCGGGGGCCATGAAGAAATAGCTCGATTTGGGAGGGTGGTGGGAGGTTTGTTCGGCGATATAGTATCCGCGGGTTCCATCCGGATAATCCCAGTAGCCAGTAAAGGTTTCTCCTAGAATCGGGTTGAGCGGTTTCTTCACACCTCTGTCGTAGAGTGTTAGCGAAGGTTCCGGATCACCCGTGTGATAGAGAGCCACAAGAGCAGACATACGGAGGCTTGATGTGCCAACCGCTCAAGTAGAACTTGACCACGGAGACGAAGCGTTCGAGGGGATCATCGACGGTGGGCATGGGCAGAAGGGTCTCCGGATGGGCCATGAAGCTAGTGACAAGGTAATATTAGTTCTGATCGACGCAGTACCAACAGCTATAGCACATACTTGGTGATCCGCTCCAACATGGACCGTGGTTCTAGAATAAAGGTAGGCAGCACCACCCGACTCAGATCAGCTCCGGGACGGAGCTGGCTGATAATGTGCGACAGGACTGAGAGGTCAGCTTTTAAGCTCCCTAGGAGATGTCACCGCAAGAGAGTTCTCTCATGCTCTTGACAACGGGCAGAATTTTTGTTCTCTTTTCTTTTTTGTTCTACGTACCATTACCCTGGTCGGGTTCGGTGTCATCATCCCCGACCACAACATTGGGTTCATCCGTAGATGAACGGTTACCTGAGGAGTTGAAGAAGGAGCCCCAGTCAGCAGACATGGTGGGAGGGGAGGAGAGAAGAGGTATAAGAAAAAATGGAGGGATGCCAACTATATGGTGTTGAGGGGAGAGAGAAATGGAACTACAAAAATAAGAATGTATGTATGGCCGTTATGTTATGTATGTAAGGTAGGTGTAAAGTATGGGGGGAAAGGAAGGAAGGAGGGGGACTGGAGTAAGAGAAGAGGGGATGACGTTTTGAAGGTGGGAGGGAAATATGACCAAAAAAGAAAAAGAAAAAGAAAATAAAAAAAAAAAAAAGGCGGAAAGGTGACGTTTAAGGTCTGTAAAGTCAAGTATGTAACTTACTCGTAGCAGGACTCGCCAACGACGACGGGCGGCGGATATGCGACAGTATGGCCATGACTGCCTACTACCTAGGAACAAGTACAGTACAATGAACAATCTTGTTGGTTGTGTCGCTTGGGGCAGAATAGAAGTCGTCGTCGTGGTAAATAGTAGTAGTCGCGTTGGGGATATTTTTAAGTTCGTATTCGTTCTCTTCTTCTGTTTTTGTTCCTTCTTTAAATCAATAAAAAAAAAGAAAACACAACAACGTGTGGTTGGACTGCAATTCAATCACCTGATATCAATCAGGTTCATAAGGAATGAAAGACAAGGAACTACACCCCAGATTTCTGTCCCTCAAAAAATCCCTCAACAATCAAAGAGAATTTGTATTAGAAAAGAAAAACGAGGAAGAGGAAATCGGTACCCGCTGAGGTGGGTTATGATTTATATAAGCTGCGGTGGATACTCGAGGGAAAAAAAAAGAGAAAGATTAGTATGCTCTGAAAAAGGAATGCTTGAATCTCAACAGAAGATCATCTCCCATATCCCACCATTCACCCCGATACCTACAGACATCCATGCCACAGTGGTATATCACAGTGGTATATGTATGCAGTTCATGTATGTACCCCTCTTTTGACTAAGGGTAGATCTAAGCTGAAAGAACTTCTTTTGCATACAGTAAGGTTTGCATCATTCATGGTCAGAGACCTGTGGAATCATTGAGCCATAGAGAATGTCCCCTAGACACATGCTCAACGAAGGAAGTTTTTCTCACCGATCCTCCGAGAGCTCCATCGATAGAGGGGCCGTAAGTACATCTTGGCAAGTGGGGATTGCGTAGCCATTCAGAGTTTCTCATCGTCTTCGGAGCTTGTTCGATGAATGTTCCATTTCCATGACGCCAGTAATTTACGGAGTACTTCGGTTTGCAGTATTGTTACTATACATACATCCAGCCATTCTATACAGGCAACCCCTCGAGTGGCGGTCTTGGATTAGTGACTCTATCCTATCAACTTCTATACAAGATAGCCTAGAGCTAGTCATCTGGGGAAAAAAAAAAAAAGAAAAAAAAAAAAAGAAAAAGAAAGGAGTGAAAGGGAAAAAAAACCATGACCCTGGACGGCACTAAGACGAAAACAAGCATAATTTAACTAACCCGAAACATATCCAATCCAAATCAGCGCCAAAGTAGAAAAAAAAGACGGCGGGATCTCTCTCGCTTTGAAGCAGCAACGGTCGAGAACCTCCATTCATAAACAACCCTCATGTCCTTGCAACCATCGGTACATCCCCTCCAGTGATTTCCTTCAGGAATTCTGGATCTGGTTTATATAACATGACATGAAAGTGTTCTACCGCATGCACTGACTTGAGAGACTTCCAGTTTTTGAACCAGATGACCTACAATGATGGTCAGTCGTCACTTGACCATGGGACGGAATCACGAAGGCAGCAGACATCATAACCACCACACGCACGGGATACATACTTTCTCTGATGGTACTCGCGAGCAAAACGTCTTCTTCACATAGTTATCGATCTTCTGCCTGGCCTGCGGTGTCAGATCGTCGGTCACCGGATCATCTTCCAGCTCAAACTTGGTCCACACCACTAAATGGATGATATCTTTTTCGATTCCGTACGGCCAGTCGTTGTACAAAATTCGAATATCCTCTACAAATACCATCAGCGACTGGGCTCAGAGACCCATATCCCGCGAGATTGAACATGAACTCACCGTCAAACTCGAACGGGCGCCCTCTGGGTTTGAGGTCGTCAGGACTGCCCTCCCCCCAGCGTAGTCGCTCCCTTACAACAAATCGCATGACTGACCCATACTCGGCAACAATCCACTCCTTATATTCGAGATACTTTCTTAAATCACTGGGAAGGCGTTGGAAGCGATCGATTTGATTGGTGCCTAGATACTTAGATGCGGTTCCCAATAATCCCCTACACACATTGTCGAACACTTACGGATAATCTCCTTCACTAGTTCCCACCCTTGTCTCCCATATTGTTCGTCAGGAGTCGACAGTATCTGGATATTCTTCTCACAGATACCACGGAGAAAGCTTGGGCATTCAGCCGGCCATCTGTCAGGAGGGACGTTGACCAGCCAATACGGCAAGGATTCGCCCGACAGGTTGGTCGTCTGGTGCGAGAGCGTCGTAGGAACCCTCACATCGGGCGCTTCCGACTTTCTATCGAGGAAAGCGAAAGTCGCGGCGGAAGCAGAAGGTCTAAGCGTGGTCGCCATGACGTACATACAAGATCCAGTAGCCAGTGTATAACAACCTCTCGCAGATAAAAAACAGATAGGGTGTTGTGTGGGAACAGGGGGAGCATCCCTTAACCCGAGGAAGGGAGACGTGATTTGACTACCCCATACCTAATAACGGTCGGGGACGTGGCAGCCGACGGTTTCGAGGATCGTCGTTATATGACCCACGCCCCCGGAACCATTCAAGAAGGGATTGTCGGCTTCCGGCTGCTACACGCCCTTGTTTCATGATGGACAAATCAGAGATCTCAACCTAGCTGGAGATTCTTCTGCACAGCACTGTGATCGGTGGTAGCCTTTCGTTAGCTGGAGTTGGTTGCCGCCATTGAAGGGATGCGCGGACATACGTCACAGTGGAGACCTGTCATGCCGTAGCTTCGTATCGAATAACATGGACGTCGTAGGGATATTGGTCCAAATTGGTATGATATCAGATTCCATTCGAGTCCAAGTCCCCTCGGATGTCAGGGAATATCGTTATGTGACTATTAGTCTATTACATCGAACATGGTCACTAGAAGAATTGTGGCGTCGAGGCCGTTGCATTAGTGGCCCTTGGTAAGGCATACCGTTTGTCCTTATCTACTTTAGTATCAATCAAATCGGGGATACAGTTTGCATTAGTATATTGGACATATCGAAAGCTGTAACTCCATCTCAAACTGAACTATTTAGACTGATATTGAAATCATCGTTCGGTTCGGGTAACAACTATCTATGATGACCGGATCAACAAGAAGCACACCGCCATCCAACAAAACAATGATTCGGAAAGAGCCCACCCTGGTCAGTCACATTTGAACGATACGATATGAGAGCTCAGATTGCCAGACCAGAAATCTCAGGGCCATTCGATTGAATAATGGATACTCCCGCCTCCCTCAACTCCTGCTTGGCTCCGACCCAACCCGAACCTGGCACGACACACCGAGTGGCATCTTCAACCACGTAACTATTAAAGCCTACCCTCGCGGCATCAATAGCTGTATGCTTGACGCAGTAGTCGCCCGCCAACCCGACCACGAAGACGTCCGTGACGCCCTTACTGGCCAGGAATTCCTTGAGATCGGCATCGACCGATTGAGCCGTGATAGAAGGATCAACATTCCCAAAAGCATCGGCAAAAGCGGAGTACATTTCCACCTGACTGTGCTTACCTTTCTTCACATATAGGTCGATGTTACTGGTATTGATCTCAGGGATAATCTCAGCGCCCTCGGTATCCTCAACACAGTGTGCCGGCCACAGGTTCTGTGGTTTGGTTTCGTGCGCTTTCCCCGGTGCTGGGTTGTTCACGGTGATCACACTCTCAAAAGGGCGATTGTTGGGAGGGGGATGGCTGCTGGCAAAGGAGATATGGTCTGCTGGGTGGTAATCTTGTGTGGCCACTCGTACCGCGAACCCCGGAAGGTCAGCAAATGGTTTATAAGAGGTGCGATTGCGCGCCCCTCCTGGACTGGAAGAACCCCATGCTGTTGGAAATCAGTGTCAGACATTCTAGGTAATATGATGTAGCTTTTGAAGGCGACGCACAGGTGGACAGAAGTCGTTCTGCATGTCAACCACGAGTAAGGCTGCCTTCATCTTGAGTTCTTGCACTTCTTCTCTTTCACTAGTTTGTTCTGGAACAGCTGGCCCGGTGTTTGGGTTCTCTTGTGGTTATTGAGTAGGAGGTTTACTGGTCAGGTTACGATAGAATGCAAGGGAACTCCTGGGGCAATTCCGGGTGACCTTTTCTACTGAGATTCACTTGATTACCCCTCAGAGTGTGCGACACCTTGCATACATTCTTTGTCTGATATCTACGCACGGTAGTATACGAGCTACGTAGTAGTTGTATAGTCCAATAGGCTTCCTTTCAGATGTCACAAATACAAACTAGAAAAGTATATGCAGATCAAATGGTGTCCGTTTGGGAGTCTTGAATCTTTGCCAAAGAACGTTATCGACCCCACCCCTTCCTGAGGCATCCGTGGGTATGTACAGTGGATACCTGAGGAAGCTTCGGGAAAGCTAGCGATGACTAAGCACGCGTGACCACAAAAGCTTCGACGCGGATGCAAAATACTCGCAAAGTTCTTCTTCACTGTTTATCTTCCAGGGCTGCGGCCCTTGCTCATCACCAACGCAGCCGCAGAATTATAGTTAGTAGACCTAATTGCAGATAATGCGACGACCCTCTAAGGTACGGACACTCTTCCTTTCTTTCGCCCGTCTTCTTATCCCAATTACATGATGATCTCTATTATTGGAGCTGTCCGAGAACATTATGCGGACAAACCTATTTATACGCTTTTCATCTTTCTGAACTCAATGCAATTTGCTTTCTGCTGCCGTTACTCACCGAATTGCTTCTGTGTGACGTTGCTAATGCCGCGTAGTCGTTGCAGGGACCTACTAGTGAACACATCTTCCAGCCTCCTTGATTCTTACTGAACCCTTCCCCTTCCTCATCACACATAGACACTTATTCTTGTGTTGGTCTGCATATAATTCTTTGCAACATGGTCTATGATCCACGATTAGCCAGTGCGGGCACTGCCACTCCGGATCCCCCGCCTCCTCCCCCTCCCCCTCCTGAGTCTGCCATGGCAGCACCAACGGAAACCGAGTCTTCAGACGGGACTGCAGCCGCACCCTCCCAGGAGCAGCAGTCAGACTCTTACAAACTTAGATTTTGCACGGTGTGTGCCTCGAACCAAAACCGTTCGATGGAAGCCCATCTCCGTCTATCTACTGCACCGTCTCCCTTCCCTGTTATCTCCTTTGGGACGGGCTCCCTGGTCCGTCTGCCAGGCCCATCCATTACGCAACCTAATGTGTACAATTTCAATACCACCTCGTATTCTCAAATGTACGAGGAATTGTTCTCCAAGGACGAGAGGCTCTATCGTAACAACGGGCTTTTAAACATGCTCGAACGCAACCGGAACCTGAAATGGGGCCCGGAGCGCTTCCAAGACTGGGTCCCCGGTATGCCCCGCGTGGACCACGTCTCGAAAGGCGACAAAGGCGCCTTAGGGACCGAGGGCGGTGTGGTCGATGTCATCATCACCTGTGAGGAGCGGTGCTGGGATGCCGTTGTGGACGATCTCATGAATAAAGGATCGCTCCTCAACCGACCCGTCCATGTATTCAATGTCGATATTAAAGATAACCACGAGGAAGCTCTGGTCGGAGGAAAGGCCATTCTCGAACTAGCTAATCGACTCAACGAGGCTGCCGTCCAAGAACGCAAAGCGAATAATCCTGAAGGCTGGGAAAATGGAACCGGTGAAGCTCGAAGGAGTTTCGATGAGAAGGTCCCGGAAATTCTTGCGGCTTGGCAGGAGAAGTGGCCGAATTTGCCGGCCCTGTGGACTCTGGCTTGGCTCTAGCCGTTAGAAGTTTTAGATTCTAATTACATGTCAATGTATCTGTTTACAGAATCTCTATACCCATTTGCTTTTCAGGAAATTCTATGCACACCCGATAGATGAAGTTCCGTCAGGGTCAACGAACATTGGCTCTCGTTGGCTAGGTAGTAATCTGCGTGTTTCGTTCTCCGCGACTGGCAATGGAAACCTGACCTCTACCCTTCCTCTCTTCTACAATCGAGCGTATGATCTATTTGCAATCCGTGCGTGTTTGCTTCTTCCGTATACTCTTCATTCTATACCTTACGGGCAAGGCTTCGAGACGATTAAATGACCAAGCTAAAGATCACCCTTAACACCGGGAACAAGATGGATTGTAATGATCGATATGAAATTTCCTGAACATAGTTCATGTAGATAGAATAACAATGTACTTCAACTGCCAAACCCTAACAGCACATCCTTACTAAGACAGCAAAAAGAAAAACAAAACATTTGGATTGGTGATTGGCCCTCAGATTAGCTCTCAGGTTCTCATCGGTTTCCAGGCTGCAGTGAACCGTGTTCGCACACGTAATTGCCGGATACCATACAACTTTGGCTTTTGGTTTCACCTCGTCACCGGGCTTGCAATCATGATCTTATGAACTCATTGAAGAAAGACAAAGGGGAAGTAAAGCAGAGAAAACAACAAGAGCATTTGTCTGTTAGCTAGCAAAGTAGCTCATGTCAAGAGTCAATCAGAGAGGTCATTTTCTTTTCTGTCTTCCTCTTTGGCCATATTATATGTGAAGTACCTGGTTACACAGTGCGAGGGGAGTTAGGATATACATGCGTCTGCTATGCTGGGGTGGGTTAATCGAAGCTGAAAGGAGAGCAATCTCGAGGAGAACATTTTTCAAAGACAAGGTTAGTAAACCGAAGGACTCCTTTCGGGGCCCGCAGTTGAGCAAATCACGAGGGTTCAAGAACGAAGATAAAAGTGTGTAAGCACAGCCTATCTCTTAGATTTTCAGCATTGAAAAATATAGGATATGAGCTTTGGAAGATATATTGTGTTCAACCATGCGAACAACAACGCGACATCGCCACAGGTACGCGAGAGACTTGCTTTTGGTAATCCCTTAGATCTCTGTTCTTGTCTCAATCACCCACACTGCAGCATGATGTCTTCTTCCATTCGACAGTGCGAAGGATAAAGTCCATCGCCTTGTATCGTGCGATACTACGCAGGTGTCATGAAAAGCTCTAGTGAAGGGTTATCGTCATCGGGATTAAGAAAAGCAGTCATTCTAAGATCTATACGCGTTTGAGTCAGTGGGAACACTCGAGATTAGAATAACGACACGTAAGTAACCCACCTGGTTTGCCGGCCAGATTAAGATAACCAACTTGCTGAGAGAGAGAGAAAGGGCCGGAGATGATCTGTGTTTTGTCTAGAACTAATTGACCGTAGTTCACGTGACCGTATAGTGACCGCCGGCGAGACTCCGAGAAATTCTATGGCATTACGTATGAGGCATAGGCGCTCTATCCTGGAAAATCGCAATGGTAAGTACTTCCTGGCCCTGAAAGAATTTTACCCAGAACTATTCATTCTTAAATCCTATGCGCATTGACCTGACAAGCTCCTAGATCGTTTGAACTGTCCATTGACGTTTGTTCCCCGCGCTCTCAAGCCAGAAAATCACAAAGAATCCGGAAGAGAAGGTGCCAGAGATAGATTGTTGAAATGTCTTCTTGGTTACAGCGGCACGCTGGCTCCCAGCAGACACAGCTTGCCGCTACGGCCGTGCTCTCGGGGGCCGCTGTTGCAGGAGCTATCTTGGGATATCAAGCGCTCAAAAGGAAAGAAGCCGTCAAGGAATTGAAAGCCTCTATTCCTAGTATCGATGAGAAACATATTGCCGGGAAGGTATTCTGTTTGCACTATATATAGTACGCTCTTCATTGCTAACTCTGCATGCAGCTTACCAAATTCGGCGGCGCAGACCCTGTACAACAATTGAGCAAGGAAGATGAGCGCAGTGCGGCGCTTGCGCGCAGAGCGCAGATGGGAGATTATGACGACGGTAAATACCTATATCTTGTGGCAATTGTCTCGACTTGTTAGCTAACTATTGATTTTGCTTAGAGCTTATCCTTGAACAACTTGCCCGCAATCGTGTCTTCCTCACCGACGAGGGGCTTGAGAAGCTTCGTTCATCATTCATAATAGTTGTGGGATGTGGAGGTGTCGGATCGCATGCTGCAGCCTCCCTTTCCCGGTCGGGTGTTTCTAAAATCCGACTGATTGATTTCGACCAAGTCACATTATCCTCTCTAAACCGACATGCTCTCGCGACGCTTGCCGACGTTGGTACGCCGAAGGTGCACTGCATCCGCAAACGGCTGGAACAAATTACACCTTGGACTAAGTTTGACTGTCGGAACGAGCTCTTCAGCGGATCTGTTGCCGATGATTTACTTGCTCCATGGTTGATGGACGATAGCGACAAGGGGCGAAAGCCAGATTACGTGCTGGATTGTATCGATAATATTACCTCAAAAGTCGAGCTGCTACATTACTGCCATTCAAACTCGATTCCCGTGATTTCCTCTATGGGCGCAGGATGCAAGTCCGACCCTACGTGCGTTACAGTGGGTGATATCTCGACTAGCACGGACGATCCTCTCTCGCGCAGCACTCGTCGACGTCTTAAGATCCTCGGAGTAAGCACTGGTATCCCGGTAGTATTCTCGACGGAGAAGCCCGGTCCAGGCAAGGCTAGTCTGTTGCCGCTTGCAGAGGAAGAATTCAATAAGGGCCAGGTTGGCGAGCTCAGCGTTCTGCCAGATTTCCGTGCACGAATCTTACCTGTTCTTGGAACCATGCCTGCAGTCTTTGGATATACCGTGGCAAACCATGTCATCTGTGACATTGCAGGCTACCCAAGAGACTACAGCATTGCCAGAAAAGGCAAGGACAAGATATACGATTCGGTCCAGACGGCTACCCAGGGTTTCATGGAACGGTTGGCGAGAGTTGAGGTTGGTCAACATGTCATTGGCCTCCGTCTTCCAATCACCAAGGATGACGTCGTTTTCCTTGTGGACGAAATCTGGCGAGGAAAGAGTGCTATCACCGGCCTTCCTGGCCGACTCATTCTCGTTCCATGGGAGCGGCCAGCTCGCGGCTTTGTGCCTGACCCTGAGTGGGAGAAGGAAGGACAGAAGTTCCTTCCCTTCGAGCTGAAGGACCTTGTGTGTATGACCAAGGAGGAGAGTGCCAAGCACGAGAAGGAAGTTCTTCTGGGTGATAAGAAACCCGAAGAGCTGTACGACGAGAAAACCATTCAGAGGGTCAAGGAGCGAATGGAGGAGGCAGGATTCTACGAGAAATATCGGTAGATGACTTTCAATTTTGTAACATAAAATATGATGAAGCATGATGTTTACTGTATTTGACACTGTACAGAAATACTTTAAGATTTTTAGGAACACGGAAATGAGTGGATTTTCTTGAACAGGTTGAAAGAGTGACCACACCTGGAGCTCTCTCCCTGGGCAATTGGAGCCACCTGCAGTAGGTTAACAAGAGTGATTGGTTAAATCCTCACTGCTGACTTTCTATGCCATTACTTGAAGAACGGTGAAGGTAATGTGACAGAGACATGCATTGCGCAACACTCCCCCGAGGGAGTTGTTAAAATGCAAAGACAGTATACTCTGGCCTTCATGTGTACTACTCCATGAATCCTGAGTCCCCCAGTCAAAATGGAAACGGACTATACGATGGACTACAAAGGAAAGGATGAATATGATCTGAAACAAGAGATGGAATTCCTAGCTAATAGCAAGAGTGTAGATATCTAGCAATTTGTCGTCCAGATATTAGAGACGGAACTAGCGATTGTGTCCTTGGAATAGTGACATCCGGACTTCGGATATCCACGATATAAAATAATTTCAACAGCATTGGGATGCTGCTATGATAAAAATATGCGTTTGTTGAAGAATAGTGATGCAAACTCCCCCTGCCAATGATACCAAATTCTTGCTCATTCGAACACCATTAATCCGCCGTAAAGCCATTAAGTCACGAGGCCCCTATCCAAACACCACAGGTATTGCACATATTTTTAAAACAAAAATGACCATATTCATAATGTTCCACTTTACATGGAAGGTTGGTCGGGCTTGCACATGAAATCATCCCAACCATCCAGTCCAAACTGCGCATTTGGATTGGCCTCAAGCTGCGGCTGGACAGTCTCATAGCCCATGAAGGTTGAGTTGTACATTGGGTCGGTCAGAAAATCCATGGGGTTCTGCTCGAACATACTGGGCACATCGCCAAATCCGCCGCTCACAAACAACAAGCTCTCTTCGGTTTTTGGCTGCATGTATGGCTCAAAGGAGAACAGTGAGTTGTCGGGGAATGGATTGATAGGATCATAAGGTGAATGAGTGCTTCCAGAGGGTGGTGTGAGAAACTCGCTCGATCCGGAGGCAGGACTGCCAATACCAGGCACATGGGCCTGATTCAAGTCGAAATTTGCGCCAGGCGGGAATCCCTGGGCTTCATTCATGTTATGATAGGGAGAACCACCAAGCGAAGTGGGACTGTTCGAGAACAGCTGGAAGTCCTCGGTCTGGGTTGGAACGGGAGGGTCGGCGAATGAGAAGGGTATTGCCTCAGGGAAAGCGAGAGGAGGCTCACTAGGGGAAACCGTGGGGCCTGTCGTGGGTGTAGAGAAATCGCCCGTCGGGTTGGAGGCAGCAGGAGATGGGATACCGCTGGTCTGGGGAGTGGGTTGAGCGGAACCTTGCTTGATAGGCTTGTTCTTGCCGTTGTTCTTTGTCCGTTCATACACCCAACCGTGCGTCTTCTCCATGTGTTGCTTGCAATTGCTCTCCCTCTTAGATGCGTAGGTGCAGCCAGGCTGATGGCATCTGAACAAGCGGGGGTTCTTGCAGTGCTTGTCATTGTAATGACGCTCCGTCTCCTTCTCGGTCGGGAAGCCCAATTCGAAATACTTGCAACCCCTTTCAGGGCACTTGTAAGGACGCGAGTGGGTCTTCTCGTGTTTACTGCTACTTGTTAGCATGTATATGTTGGATGAGAGTATAGTACTTACGTAAGATCACATGGTCGCTTCAAGACCTTGTCGCAGAACTGGCACTTTTGGTTGATATCCATCGGGGGAGCGTTCTTCTTGCGGCGGGCCATGGACCGTTCAACTCCCTCATCGACCGTTTCCACACTTAGTGTACGCTTGAAGGTCGGGATGGCGTGCTCGTCGTACGGCTTTCCCGTCTGCATGGAAATGGACTTGCCATCCTTGTGCATGACAAGCTCAGCAGGCCGTCCAGTTTCAGACATGCCGCCCTCAAGGGTAAGTCGGGGCTCACTATTGCTCAATCAGTCATCATCTTCCCGAAACGAAGGACATGAACATACATGGACCTGATGGCGGCCTTCTCGCCGTTAATTGCTGATTCTTGTCGAGACCGGTCCCGGATCCTTGCGAAGCGGTTGATCTGGGTAATAAGGTCGAGGAAGTAGTTGTTCGAATATGGCACATCGTTGGGCAAGGTCAAATCCCTGCCCCGAAGGTAACCAGAAGTCTCGTGAAGGCAGTGAATCGTGAATCGGCAGAATGAGTACCAGGCTGTAGTCGGCGCCTTCACGTCCTAAAGGAGACATAAGCGATGCTCGAGGGGTTACTATGGTGGTCAACTTACAGGAGTTGAAAAGAGAAGGGTCTTTTCGACGTCACGCAAACACTTGAGCTGGTCTTTTTCGATCTGCTGATGGGCGCATCGGACAAGAGGGTGGAATAGCTGAAACTTGTCCTTCATAAGCAGGGGGAAAAGAATACGGCCCTGTATCTCAACGCGTGCAGTAGCAGACAATTTGTGTCCAACGCTAGCTTGACACACTTGACCAGCTGTCACTGTCGGCGAGTTAGCCCCATAGCGGACAAAGAATGACTTGTCACCAGCTACGTACCGTTGCCCTTAGTAGATGACATGGTTTCGATGCTCCCAATAGAACTGCCCAAGCCACTGTCGGATGTATGGTGGTTCACTCTTCGAATCCTCTTCCGGGATTCTTTGGGCTCCTGTGGTGTAGGTTCGGATTGCTTTGTAGAATCGTCTTTTGAAGCACGGGATTTAACGTGTGTCCTCAAGATACCACGAGGAACAGGGAGCTCGTCTTGGGGTTCCGATGAGTCGCGCGTTGAAAGAGAATCAAGGTCGAAGCGGTTTAGGATATGGGCCATACGCCGCTGGCCGGCAGCTATGGCTTCCAAGGCTTTAGGACATGTAGGAGAGCGGCGTGGTAACAGTTTTAAATCTAGTACTGGATCACGATCGGACCGGGGCCGGCTGGAAGAGTGGAAAGTTTCTCCTTTGATCAAGCGCAGATTCGACGGGAGTGGTGACGAGTCACTCGAGAGCGAGGGAGGGGGGCGGTTAAGTACTCGACGTCGGGGATGACGCCGGTCTGATTCATCGACAGGCTGAGCGGAAGACATGGTTTATGAGACGCTCACAGCGATGTCGGTCGATATTTAGTAGTCTAGCGGTCCATAAATAAGTAGCCATTCTATAGGTCACTGCCGATAGCACAATGCGATAAGGCGCAAAAGGGAAAAGAAGACGAAGAAAAAGGTAGTTGTGGTCGAGGTGCAGTTCTTACTATTCTTGGTATTGTTATGACGCCAAAGTGAAGGAGTGGGTATAGAGCGAGAACCGGTCATTCAAATCGAGAATTACAAAAGGGGGTAGCGCCCCGTGGAGCGGAAGCCGGCTGACAGCGCTCTAAACTGTTGGTATAGAGTAGTACTTAGAGAAGATCAATTTGTGGGAAAAGGCAGCAGGAGGTCAGAGGATTGAAGCCTTGTAGATATGGAACTTCGAAGGAGATGATGGAGATAGACATTCGATGATATGTCTGGAAGACGAAAGACAACGATGGAGGCTGAGTCGTCTTGGATGTCTGCCTGATAGACGAGGGGATCTAAGCCACAATTGGAAAAGTCCTGGTGGGTCCCAACTGCCATCATTGGATACTCGTGGTCTTACCGCCCCACTGGCCAGGGATCTTCGGCCGTAAGCCCATCGTTCAGCGGCTACTCCCAATACACCAACGTACCCGTAACGACGCAATCTCCAATGACTTCAGCCTATGTTTTCTCTCCCGTCTCAATTATCCATTCTCATTCTTTATTTGAAAATGGATCGGGACCGTTATCTCGCTTTCTCCGCGTCCTTGAAGTCCCACTTTTCCCGATGTATGTCAATCAAGGGTTGCTGAGTTTTCAATCGTGTACCAGTAAAATATCCCACTTGGCCCCCAGATTGTGTTTCTTTTCTCACGGAAGAGCCGTTCCGAAAATAGCCACCAATACGGCTAGACTCCTGATTGAATCTGAACCCTTTTTCCCTTTCTGGTCCCCGCGGAACCCGAATCTCAACCACTGAACTATAGAGAAAATTTCTTTTCCTTCTCTCTGTCTCTCTCTCTCTTTTTTTTTTGTTTTTTTCTTAACCTGCTTCCGTTTTTCTAGTTTTTTTGCCATGAATATACACAGGGGATATTTTTCATGTAGCGTTACAAGATGGTAATCTCAGGATTGCGAACGCTTGGTGTCCAAATATTTAGAGTTCCACCAGTGCATCACTGCCATCATCATCACCATTCTCGTCATATGATGTTCGACACTGCCAACGGGAAGTAAGCAATTGTATTGGCTCGCTTTCGCAAGGACCATTTCTGAAATTGGCAAGTCGCTCGTAGGGCCGGGACCGGGTCAAAGAACCTGCCGTAGTACATGTACAGACTACTAACTAGTAGTACACGACATGCCGACTAATCTTCACTTTCATCCACCTATGTTCTAGATACTCCTCGCCTTTCTGAGAGCTTTTTCATCTTGGGCCAGTAAGCATTAGCCTCATGGCCACAACCTCCACCTCAATTTATGTACATGAGCCTCATGACGATGAGCCGCTGCACTGGTTTCTTCCTGGTCAATCCTCCGACCGCTTGAAATCAAACGGCAGCCAATTAGGTGACTCAGGCAGAGTCCAAGTGTCGGTGACTGCTGACTTTCTGTCAGGCTCTTTTCTTTTGTTTTCTTTTCTTTTTGTTTTTGTTTTTGTTTTTTTTTGTTTTGCTTTCTTTCCCGCTTCTCTTTTGCGGGATTTACTCCATTGGAATTACCGTTCGGCCCCGCTATACCTTGTCAAGTTAAAGTAAATAGTAAGGTAGTGACTCTCCTCCCAAGACCAAATAATGGAGAGCGACGAGAGCCCTCCTCCACCAATAAACTGGTGATCTGTCCTCTTCTGGAGAAATGTTTGAAAAGAGGCTCTACAGAGTACTAGTACTTATGCAAGTGCCTATTCTCCTGATTGACCCATCAGGATATCCGGAGTATGCACTTGCAACATCTACAGGCCTATTCCGCTACCAGTTAGACTATACTCCGTATTTCATCCCTCAATTCTACGGAGTACAGTCTTTCATTGCTGCCTGAGGTATATTATCCTGACCATTTACGGCCTGTACCATAGATAGTGGATGTTCGTGGGTGAGGGCAGAAATATGGATGCCTTGATACCCCCGTGTCTTGCGTAAGTCGGTGATCACGACTGGTCTCGGCGAATCCCACCTTAGGTAGCAAGATTCCTGAATGCTTAGTTCTCTAGAATCTAGCTGAACAAGCACGTCCACAACAATTTTCAAGTCATCGTGGAGCATAGGGATGACGCAGCTGCCGTTCATCTACGTAAATCAAGCCCTGGCTAGATTTCGCAATTTGACAGCCTGAAAGGCACTGCAAAATCCCCAAGCGAACTACTACTCGCGGGGTGATCATCATGATATTCGCTCCCTATGACAACATACGAGTGCTCCGAAGGCATGGCTCTGAATTTGTCGATCTGTAATCATTCATTGACACTTCACTTCAGGAACTCTAAGCTTCGCGTACAAAAAGTTGCATTTCACGGTCCCCATTTGGAATCCATCTGTGCGGTAATAAAAAGCTCTGCAACAAAGGTTTCAGAGGGTAGGCCTCGTCCCGGGAGTACTGCGTACAGTCTCGGCTGAACACAAGGCGCAGTCTCATTCATAAGCCTTTCGCTCCTTGCATGGCATATTCGTTTTCTATATGAGCAGCGTGTTCGAGCTGATGTGTCTTAGGACACAGTAGCCATGTCGCTCACTTCCATCCAAGGTCTGACTCCTATAAAGCTGCTTTGCATCTCTTCCTCTTCACATCTAACTTTACATTCATGACGTATACACGGGCAATGAGCATTTAAAATAATGACAATGGAGCTTATCACGGAAAGAGTAGACCTATTTAACCACACATGAAAGATACACTCATCAAACAGGCTCCGAGATGTCGTCGACTGCCCACACGGTGGTTCAATATTTTAAAGGATGTGCGATTGATATACGCGCTCGTGAGTCGTCGTATCAGCCCAATGCTCCAGCCGGACTCTTGACTCAATCATGCGCCATGGTTCAGCACTGGCTCATAGCCATACTCTCTAGATCTTAGAATACCATTCTGGGATTTCCTGTGTTTCAATGCATCCTCTGTTCAGATGTGGTAAGTCGGACGATGTATGCATTGACCATAGTCTAGAGTTACTGTCAAGATGACGAAATTCTCATTCTGGCTATCTAATAGTTGTTCATTGATAAGTTTGTACACCCTTGCCCTAGGACATCATGTCACTGAAATGCCACCTGGAAGGGAGAACTCATGTGTAGACGCCCCGCATGCTTTCTGGTGCCAATTCACAACTGCATGTAGTTCGGCAATGGTATTTTTAGTTTATCTTGGATAGTTTATTTTCGGTTGAAGCTTGATGGCCTAGGTATCGCTAAATGACCACGTGTTTTGTTTGTATATAATCAAATCGGGTTTAATTTCTTTGTTCTGGGACGTTGCGAACAATATGATATCTTTTGAGCCTTAGATAATAAAGGTAGTTGTACGTACAGTATGAGCTATGGTACCCAATAGACCGATTGTAGTGCCTTTTTACCTACGAGGTATTCCCAGAGTCATTGAGATATGGGCCATCTTACCTACTCTGTGCCTGGTGCAAGTACTTGGAGGTGTCCACTGGGCATATGGATAGTACTACCTAATAGGGACTAGTAATCAAATCTCGTGAAACAGATGGGACCTATTGGACCTCGGCTTCGGAAATGGGCAGAAAGTGCGGGCGGTGCCGAGAGCCCGGCAACCGGTTCCCCCGGACTTTCTCCAAGATCACTTGCGTGCAGTTGATCGGTGAATTATACCACTCCCTAGGACGTTAATGCAATTCTTGCCGAGGACAGTCTACTGATGGATATGACTGGTTGATTTGGCTTACTTGTTTTCTCCCAGTCAATCTTCTCTTGCTTGAAACACGACATCTACCTGCAGGCCGACGGTACTCGAGTGGACACACTACACCCCCCAACATGGATCTCGAGCGCCGTGACTTGAATCCTGAGCAGACGACACGACGGAGGCGAAATGCAGGTCGGAGGCGTCTGCGCAACAGAGCCCCTATCTCCGCGCGATTTACCTTGGACCACCAGCTGCGTGGAAATGTCGGTGTCCTGTCCGACGATTTGGCAAATGACTTCTTTCAATTGTCTTCCACCGGTAAGCGAGATTGAGCTATCTAGGTAACTTCTCTGACTTCTCCCTCTGTGCTGGGTTGTAGACGAAGGACAGGAAAGTAGCGAAGTCCGCCATGTCGCTATCTCACCATACGTTCCGGGTTATAGCTCTGTCGAGGACCTGGCTTGGACCATCATCCCCGTTCGGCCACAGTCTAAAAGCCGTCCTCTCGGATCCCCGCTTCCTCATTCGACCATTGCTTTCCCCGACTCTGCAGATTCATTGCAGCCGTTCATGCAAGCCCTGAGCAAGCTCGATCCCACCCGGCACTCACTCCAATCCCAGCGATCTGTCGAGATAAGGGTTCTGGATGTTACTCCTTTGCGCCTAGATACCATCTATGTTACAGTAGAGCGAAACCTACTTCGTAATCATGATGATATTCAGAATAAGTTTGCTGGTGGGTTCACTAACAGCTTACATGGACCCAATGGACTTTGGGCGAAAGCGGGGAAGGGATTGGACACCAAAAGGTATTCCAAGAAGGCTGCGGCCGAGGCTGAAGAAAGGCTTACTGCTGCGGTACGCGAGGCCCTGGGAGCGCAGCAGGTAGTCCATACTGGCGATGTGCTACCGCTTCCCCTACCACCACACCCCATAACATATGCGCCACCACCCCCGGCGCAAATCTCGTTCTGCGAACCCGTTTCTCAAGGTCTGCTAATGCCGACAACAAAAATTGTCCTGGTTCAAGCCCGGCCGCATGGCCATCGGACTCAGCGAAGTCTGAGGTCGGGCTCAGGATTACTCAAGCAGGTAGCCGAAGACGAGGCCGATGATACTTCCAATGAACAATTTTACTCGGCTGCTGAAGAGAAGGCCACGGAGAGCAACACGGAGGTGGACAGTACCTCTACGGCCGATGAGTCGGAGACGGAAGGCTCTGGAGGGAACATGAGTGACACCTCGGATGATTCTTTGGATGACATGATTTCCCTTTCTGCCCCTGAACTGCCTCAATCTGGCGTCATGTCCGCGATGACTGCTGCAACTCCACGTGCAGGAGGCCGACGGGCCGACGGCATTCATACTCCAGGATCCGTGGCCTCAAACTTTACTTCGTCAACCATGCGCCCCGGACGAGTTGGCGGTGGTAAGGTCTTTAAGGCAGAGGGGCTACTGCGGGGCATACCCAATGAACTCTTACATCCCAGGCCGCGGGAAGAAGATGACTCTGAGTCGTTCATATTTGTAGATATCAATACACTTGCGAAGATAGGCTGCTTTTCTGGGGATTGGGTGAGAATCGAGGCCACAGAAGAGCCGCAATCCAATATATTCGCCTCCATCAAATTGGGGAGCTTCAATGAACAGAATGAAGATGCTGGTGATTGGCGCGCGGTCAAAATCTATGGTGTGCCCGGCCTGCCATCCGCCAAACCCCGGTATTCAATCAGTCAGTCTGGGGAGAGACGCTCAAGCATCTCCCAACGCCCTCCGCTGCGGTTGACACCTTCAGTCTTTGTTCCTCCTCTACTCCTGAACAACTTGGAGAACCCGAAGTATCTTCGCATATCACCGATGGCTTTCATTGGAGGCACTGGAAGTTCGAAACCAGGTCTTCTGAACCAGATGAAGGCAAGTTCCGCCAGAAACCCACCGTTGGCAAAGGAAGTCACTTTGCTCAAAGTATCTACGCCACTCTCTATGGATCGTGCTCTTCAACCGGCGTTGTTTGCCGGGCTCAAACAATATTTCGAGTCCAAACGGCGCCTGCTCAAAAGTGGAGATCTCGTGGGAATCAGCGTTGATGAAGCTCTCGGTAGAGCTGTGTTCGCAGGCCCTACGGCGAGCGACGGTGCAGCTCCGGATGATGATCTTACCACCCGGTTAGGCCAGGTGGTAGATTCCGATCGTGCCGGATCAAGAAAGGTTGGCGTCGCCTGGTTTCGCGTTGGACAAGTGCTTCCTAGCTTGTCGGATGAGCCAGACGAAGCGAGAGAAGACCAGTGGGGAGGTGTTGCTATCATTGATTCGGCGACTACCAGAATGGTACAGGCTGGGAGCGATGTGAGCAGAGTCCCGGGTACTCTGAACAATGGCTGGGAATACTGGCTTGGGGTGAAGGCCGTCCCGAAGACTGCTGGCGATGTCCAAACCCCTCATGGTCTGGTAACCGAATCGCCGCAGTCGTATGTACCGCCTCTCCAAGAGCGCATCCGAGACCTGATGTCGGTAGCTACGAGTCCTCGCGCCGTCCAGCTCGGCATGAAACCCGTCGTCATACTACTGAGATCCCAACAAAGACACATCGGAAAGGCTACGCTTGCAACACGAGCATGCGCAGATATTGGTTTACATACCTTCTCGATCGACTCCTACGATATATTAACCGAAGGCGGAGCGAACGGTGGTGACGTGAAAACGGAAGCATACCTGAAGGCTAGAGCTGACCGCGCATTCCATTGTGGAGCCAGCTGCACAGCCCTTCTGATTAAGCATATTGAGGTCTTAACGGCGGACAGGATCATTTCCGCAATGAATGAGATCGTGGCTGATGCAAGGGTCATAGTGGCCACGACAACCGATGTCGAACAGATCCCGGAGGGCATTCGCAGCATGTTTACTCATGAATTTGAGATGATGGCACCCGAGGAAAAGGAGCGTGAAGGCATCCTTCATAATGCTGTTTCCGAAAGGGGCATCAAGATCTCCCCTGATGTAGATCTAGGCTCGGTGGCACTTAAGACTGCTGCTTTAGTCGCGGGAGATTTGGTTGACGTTGTTGAACGTGCTTCTTCCGTGAGGGCTGCACGTCTGGAGAAATTAGCGGAAGCCGCAAGCGAAAACTCGGAGTCAAAAGTTAGCACCAGGGACGTTCTTGTTTCCGGGGGTGATGCAGCCCGAGGTGTTACCAAGGCCGACTTTGACGCAGCTGTTGACGCCGCGAGGAAGAATTTTGCTGACTCTATTGGGGCGCCAAAGATCCCGAACGTTGGCTGGGATGATGTGGGTGGTTTGACAAACGTCAAGGATGCTCTCATTGAAACCATCCAACTGCCCCTAGAGCGACCTGAACTGTTCGCCAAAGGCATGAAGAAACGCAGCGGTATCCTATTCTACGGACCGCCGGGTACTGGAAAGACTTTACTCGCCAAGGCGATTGCCACAGAGTTCTCTTTGAACTTCTTCTCCGTCAAGGGGCCCGAGTTGCTTAATATGTATATTGGTGAATCCGAAGCGAATGTTAGGCGCGTGTTTCAACGCGCTCGGGATGCTCGCCCGTGTGTTGTGTTCTTTGATGAACTGGATTCGGTCGCCCCGAAGCGTGGAAACCAAGGAGATAGCGGTGGTGTAATGGACCGTATCGTCAGTCAGCTGCTTGCCGAGCTAGATGGTATGAACGGCGGTGAGGAAAACAGCGGCGGTGTCTTCGTGATTGGCGCTACAAATCGTCCGGATTTGTTGGACACGGCACTCCTACGTCCCGGTCGTTTCGACAAGATGCTCTACCTTGGAGTGTCTGACACACACGAGAAACAAGCCACGATTCTAGAAGCGCTTACAAGAAAGTTTGCTCTTGCACCTGAGGTATCACTGAGCAGAGTTGCGGAGCAGCTGCCTCTTACGTACACGGGTGCTGACTTGTATGCCCTGTGTTCTGATGCTATGCTAAAGGCCATCACCCGGAAGGCAACAGCAGTGGATGAAAAGATCAAGCAGCTGCCAGGAGAACCTGTCAGCACTGCTTACTTCTTTGACCACCTTGCCACACCGGAAGATGTCACTGTTACGGTTGCCGAGGAGGATTTCATTCAGGCACAGAACGAACTCGTCCCCAGTGTTAGGTATGTTTCATTGATATGTTGCTATGGGTTCCTCGAAACAAAAGAAGACTAACGACATGCAGTGCCAAAGAGCTGGAGCATTTCGAACGTATCCGACAGACATTCGAGTCTGTTGATAAGAAGCAAGATTCAGGCAGCAACTCTGGGGCGCAGCCACCTCGAACTATAGCGGATGCCCTTGAAGCACTCGAGCTGGGAGACCAACTGAATGGTAGTATAGGTGGGCCTGTTACGAATGGTGACCACCTGCCTACAAGCAGCGGCAAAGGTAAGGGGAAGCAAGGACAGCAACCTATGCGGAGCGTGAGTAGTCACTCGACTAGCAGTAAAGGGAAAGGCAAGAGCCCCGCTGGGGTCGGAGCGAAATTGAAGAATAAGACCGTCGCTGCTCCTAGCAACGATTCTGATTCTTCTCTTGACGGCCCCATTTCAGGCTCAAGGGCGGAGAAGAGTATTTCCCATCACAATGATGTTACTGAGGAAAATGGCGCTACCAATGGAGATGAAGACTACATCGTTCGGACCGACCATCTTGTCCATGCCGACGGTGATAGTTCGAAGTAAACAGAAGTTGATGCTTGGGCACATTGACATTATTGGAAATATGATTGGGGTGGTGTTAGTTGTGTATAGGTATGGACCAAGGTCTCGGGAATGTGTATATAATGTTACATTTGAGCGTCATGAAGATGATGAATGGCTATGAGGCTCGGGAAGATTCTTTGCATATCTCGTGATAAACCGTGGCCTGAGGCATGGTCGGGGAATTTTGTATTCAGTTATCAGCTGTACATATTAATGAACTCCACACACAGCCTTATCAACGGTTGAATTTCATGACTCAACCCTTTCGATAACTAACATCCATATCTCTTTTCCTGCTGAAGGTTATCTATCTTTCTATTATATTTCGATATTACAATTAAGAACAAGCTCCGAGAATAGCCAACCGAAGTCTGCAGTTCCTCTGGACCGATGGAAGCTGGCTCCATATCCTAATACCTTAATCACTGTTGATCCACCGATTAACTTGTTCTCACTGGTTTTCGGTGCCTGGTTCTCGGCGATGATGACGAATAATGGCGCTGTATGATGGAATATACCTCTGACGATCTGCTCCACCCATGGATTTCTACGCGCCTTATCGGAGCTACTCCGGAGTATGTCGCTATCAAGGTTGAGATTGACCCCATTCCACGGTAGGTAACCACGGTCCTGTCGCCACCACTATCCCCCGCAATCCGCGGTGGGCCCGGTTTCCTAGAACGTTTGATGGCCGAGTTTGGGGGAAATGCTGCCCGAGACGGACAGAACCCGGTGGAGGAAACAGGGAAAAGGGATGAGTGTGCCTCATGGTGGAGGGTTGTGTCTGTGGTGTGTTGTTTTATCCTCTTTTCCACCTTCTTCTCTTCCCCTTCGTGTGATCAGTACCCTTCCCATACCTAATCCCCTTAGGTCGATATCCTTTGATAGTGTTTTCTCTCATTCTGGTTTTTTTCTTTCTGTCTAGGTCTTTGATCTATTTGTCTTCTTGGTTTTAACACTGGTTCGGGATCAACTATCCTTGCAATGGCCGATACGTCCGCCATGAAAGACATTCCGGGGGACGATGATGCCCAGTTGGCAGCCATGGGCCATAAGGCCGAGTTGAAGCGAAATTTCTCACTCTTGTACGTTCCAGTGTCTCTAAGCATCTTATGTTGACCGAGACTGACTCTCTCACGTCCCTAATTCAGGTCTATGTTAGGATTGGCCTTTGCTATTCTGAATGTATGTGACTGAACGCAAAGACCCCTCCGCCATTGGATGCCCATGATCGATGCTGCAGGGGCACGCTGGCAAAAAGCATACCGAGCCACGAGACCTTGGAAAGCGTTTAACTTTTTGCAGTCTTGGACCGCCCTGTCGGCAAGTTTATCTCTTAGCCTCCCATCTGGAGGCTGTGTAAGCGTGGTCTGGGGTAAGACAGCCCTAGTTTAGTTTTTCTTGCTTTTCTTCCATCTCCTTTTTCCTTAGAATACTATATACAGCCCCCTACTAACTAGTTCTCTATAGGTTTGGTTACGGCAGGTGTATGTAACCTTTGTATAGCAACTTCGCTTGCCGAGTTCTTGTCCGCTTATCCCACGTGAGTACAACTCGGTCATACATCTCGTCTCTTGTCTCAACTGACTGTGGACCCAGGGCTGGTGGACAATACCATTGGGTTGCAGGTAAGTTTATGCTAGATCCTAGTGACAATTCGACTTGAGCCATGACTAACTTCCTGCCCCAACAGTTAGTGAGTGTTCATTGTTACTATATTCGCCCCATACAATGTGCTAAACGACATAAGTTTCTTGGGAACGATGGATGCCCATACTTTCATGGATTACCGGCTGGGCCAATGTTTCTGGCTGGGTAGGTTGATATGACATATGTTGGAAACAATCCGGGCTAATTAGTCTAGCTTGCATTGACCGCCACTGGTGGCCTGCTGGGCAGCGAGTTGATTCTGGGTATAATCTCATTATTACATCCGGTAAGAACCACACGCTTCACTATGATGATCTCGCCGGCTGATTATTCCTATTAGACCTTTGAAGCACAACGCTGGCACCAATTTTTGATTTATACTGGCTATAATATTGCTTCGTTCATCATCAACACTTTCATGAACAATGGTCTTCCGTACTTCACTAAGGGTGCCTGTGAGTTAGAACAGTATTACTCTTTCTTTTTACAGCGGATAAAAGTACTGACTTCACTCAAGTCATTTGGTCCTTAACCGGATTTGCCATCGTCTCGATAACGCTTCTTGCATGCTCGTCACCTAACTACAACTCGGGCGAGTGAGGCTCACATTCATATTCCGGTTTCGTGTTAAGAGTACTGACAAAATCAGACTTGTGTTCGGAAAATTTATCAACGAAACAGGATGTATGTGGATTCTCTCTCTCTGTTTAGGTCTTGGACCGAGGCTAATTGGTCATAGGGCCGGATGGTGTCGCTTGGCTACTTGGAGTACGTTGTGCGCATTGAATTCGTTGACGAATTGCATATCTAACTCATATGTAGCTTCTTCAAGGTGGACTTGGTCTCACAGGATTTGTAAGTTATCGCCATTCGCTCAGCTCTATAGCAAGCCACTGATCATTGTATAGGATGGAGTTGCCCATATGATCGAAGGTATGCAACATATGCACAACTGCGGAAAGCCGCTTTACTAATTGACTCCGTTACAGAAATTCCCAATCCATCTGTTGTGGGCCCTAAGATTATGATAGGGTGCGTCTGTATTGGTGCCGTGACAGGTTCGATCTTTTTGATTGTGCTCCTCTTTGTTGCCGGTGATATCTACAATGTCATCGATTCTGCTGCGGGATGTCTTCTGCAGATCTTTAAGGATGCAACTGGAAATAATGCCGGGTCAATCTGTCTTCTAATGTACATCCCTCTTCCGACTGTCAGCGCCAATATATTACTAACTGATAACCCCAAGGTTCCCTCTTGTTTGCATCCTTTTCGCAGCCACGAGTATCATGACTACTAGTAGCCGTATGATCTATGCTTTTGCAAGGTAAATATGATGGTCTCAGAGTAATACCTCTTCTAAAGCAAAACTGATAACGATGGGCAGAGATGGCGGTCTTCCTGCTTCCCCCTTCTTTTCCAGGGTTCATCCAAAGCTCAATGTTCCACTAAACGCCGTGTATCTGTCGTTTGCTGTTATCACTGTCTTCGGGCTTATTTTTCTCGGGTCTTCGAGGTATGTTTTCTCATCATTAATGCATAATAACACTATATGTTTACTAACCCGGGCAGTGCGTTCAACGCTATTATCTCATCGTCAGTAGTGATGCTTGACATCTCATACGGTATTCCGATTGCAGTGAACTGCCTACGTGGTCGCACTATGCTGCCTGAACGCACATTTGTTCTCCCGAATACTTTAGGCTGGATCGCCAACATAGTACGCCCGCTCAGAATCATCACGACAGGGCTGTTAGCTAACACTACTTGTAGATTGCTCTTACCTACATCAGCCTCACGACAGTGCTATTCCTCTTCCCTCCAGTGTTGCCTGCGACTGGTAGCAGTATGAGTAAGTGTCATCGTTTCTATATGAGTTTATTGCCAAGACTGCTGACAAAATACGCGGTACTAGACTACTGTGTCGCTGCTTTTGGTATTATTCTTATCATCTCAACATTCCAATGGGTCATTGATGGCCGCAAGAACTTCACTGGGCCACGGTCTGATGTGGATATCCTTGCAGGCGTAGTTGAAGAAGTGCCCACGCACGCTGAAACCGCTGAAACTTATGGGAAAAGCGATGGGAAATGAGATTACAACGACTAAGAAGCCTGGATATAACTACTAGTACTTAGCCTATTATGACCCTACACAACAGAACATAGAACATAGAACTTGAAGAAATGTTACTTCAATTAAAATATTGGTTTACAAGAACGGGTGACGTCACATACATCATCTAAGGCCCTCAGGCCACCAAGGCCTCATTCATCCAATTCGCCCCAACAACTTTCTTTCCCCACATTTTGCTGGGATCGCCAGAACGACAGCACTCAGTGCGATTCATTTTAGTATATTATATTGTAATACCGCTTGAACATTCTAACAAGGCCGCAGGGTGTCAAACATTGTTCACAGTTGAACCCAACTTGAGAAGCTCTACACAGGAGTATACTACTCGCTTACTCGATATAACTATGTTATCTATTTCTCTGCCTTCCTTGAAGAGCTTCTTGCCATGGCGCGATCGAACCTTTATCGATATCCCGACAGTCAAGATTCATGAGATCGATACAGCACAGGAGAAGCCGGCTCGGGCTCTCAAACATTTGCTGAAGTTGAATCATGCCAACTATTCCGTACTGTACAACGAACGAAAGTTCCATAACCATGCGCCTCATGTAAGCCATACTCTATTGTATCTCTCATACCAAAAGCAGAATTGACTCTATGTAGATTCTGAGCTCTTCTTTCCTTCAAGGAGCAGACACGGATGATCTAAATCGTATCTACGAGGCCGAGTCTAAGCTTTTGGACCCCTGGGTTGATTCTCCAGGTGAAATCAGTACCTATGACTGGAGAGACTACTTGAGCCATCGAGAGTATGTATCCTTACTGCATCCCTGAGCTTATGCACAGTCTAGCCTTTAATAGAAAGACGTACCTAACGTCAATCTAGATATCAAAGAGCGTTTGTGGACTTTTTTGAGGACGAACTCGTCCGTCACGGATACGATTGGAAGCAAGTCCTCGCAGATTATTTATTCTCCGGAAAGGAGCCGCTATTCAATTCCCTTGTTGATGACCGTATGGTGATCCTAATACTAGTGATAGTTCGATAAAGCTGACCTGGCTTAGTTGGTCACCCCTTAATCCACCTTGCCTATGCATTTGAGATGTCCAGCCGTGAAATCGCCATGGAAGCCCTAGCCCTTGCAGCTACGTGCTACGGGAAAATGCATAAGTATATAGACGACCCTTCTTATTCACAGGCAGAGTCTCTCTACTCTTCTACCTCCCTACTCGAGATTCTAAACAAGGTACGAGTCGACAAGCAGTTCAACGGCCTCTTCGGGACCCCAGGCGACAACAACATAGAGACGATTCTACGTCACCATGAAGCCGCACTCCTCAATCACTGGAATGCGTGGAAAATTGAAGATCCCGTGAAACAATTTCGCGAAAGCCAGGAGGTCGCCGTGGCTCTTCTAACCGCCACTCAATTTGAGACATCGGACAACTATGACTTCTTCCTCGTCCACACGCTGACAACCAGCCATGCCGTCCGTATTCTCCTACCACTGATCCCAACACGCTTCCAATATGCACTCGTCAGGCAGTGGTGGCTTCTCACTCTAGTTGTATACATTGCGCAATTAAGGCCGGAAATTAAGCTCGACCAGATTATGAACTACGAATTGAAAGGAAGAGACTGGAAGTGGACGGCGCAGAAGGCTATTAAGGGCGAGCATTCGACAGATGCACACTATGTCAAGGCAATTCGCGCGTGTAAGGAAGCTGCTGCGACATGGGGAGATCCGGAGCAGTACTACTTGAAAGCTGCTGTCAAGTTTGGTGAGGAGTTCAATGGTTGGGGCGGATTTGTTTGATGGGGTGGCAATTTATGTTCTAGTCGTATTCACTCAGATTGGCTTTATTGGCATGTTGACTGGCTATATAATGTACGATATGCATGGTTTTTGGCCATCGGAAATATCCTGTTTTTATTACTATTCTGATCAATTTGTGACAAATAACAGCTCGAAAAGCATTGGGTTGGAGATAGAACCACCCTTGATCCCAAACTGAGAATCAGATTCGAATGTATGTTCTACTTGATATGAAATGTTAGTCATAAGCTTCATTTAACTCACTACATTCTATGGTGATAAGTCACGAAATGAATCATATATTCATGCCTGAGGCATAAATGCCATATAACAATACCACGTGATACGCGCTTAGAGCTTGTTTAATGGAGTAATATTTGGGCAAGTTGACCATAACCTGTCAACATTTTTTACCACAGTCGCTTCTACAATTCACGTCCATGGCTTGATTAAAACAAAAATCATACTAATAAAGGCAGCTAACAGTCCAATCATACCATAAATTCACATATATTCTTCCTATAATGTCCGCAGCGCAGCAACAAAACGAGCCTGTGGCGCTCTATCTACACGCCGAACTTCTCCCTAACATCCGCCACATTACTCTCTACGTATCGCTGTCGGAGGCGATACGATTGCAAAATGTCCGACCAGAGATCTGTTTATCCGATTCTCGTCGTGCTATTACAGTATCTCTCGCATCGCCGCACGACGATGTCACAGATACGATCAAATTACCAGCCCGTGTCAATGAAGCATCTCGGTTGGCCTTGAGCGTAGCTGGACAGCGAGCTACAGATTCTCGAGAAAATGGACATGGCCAGCAGGAATACTCGTTTCGAATGCAGATCGATGATGAAGATGCATCGTTGCTCTCAAGGGAAGAACATATGGACAGCTTTGTGCCGTGGACCGCGACCGACATGACTTCCTGTACTAGGCTTCGCTGTCGCCATTGTAGGAGTATTCTCCTCGACTCGCATGTGCCGCGTAGCTCTGATGCTGCAGAGAAGGATACGCAGGGGTGGTTATGGAAGGATTTGCCCAGTGGGAATTGGGCTGAGATGATGGATTTTTGGCATTGCCACAAGCCGGATCCTCATGAGGACCATGATCATAATCATGATCATGAGAACAGCGCTACAGCTGAAGACCAGAATGCTACAGTTAAGGGATACGGTGCCGCGAATCAGGTTGTCGCAACTTCAGGGACTGTTCTTGTGGACAGCGCGACCTTTCTGCTCACTGACTCCGACTGTAGAGGCTTGAAACAGGTAAGCACGGACATCTCTTCCGGTTGATTCTTAACTAGGATTGTTGTTTGTTGTACCTTTTGCGCTCTATGCCTAGGTCTTGTTTATTTTAACCCTGCCCTAATGCTTGGCTTGGGCAAAAAAGAAGGAGGCCATTTCATAACCATGCTTTGGTCTTCGATACAATTGCCCTATAATTAGTGTGTCTTGGTTTCTATCTTGGTCAGACATCTGTTATGGAGTTTGAATGGCATCACGGCCAGGTGCAGTTATCTTCTTCGTGATGGATTTCGCACTGCGCCGTGGTTGCCGTTTGGTCTTCAGCGTGTTTGGCTCGGGATCAAGATTTCACCTCGCTGCATTTCTCCGTTGATTCGGTCTGCTTACCCAAAGTCATGGGATCGACGCGATTATAACGAGGTACATACGGCAAAGAACTCTGGGATAGGTTGGAAGACTTTACCCTGAATCATCCTTTAATGATCAAGAAACAGATAGTCAACAGTAGTACCTTACAAATATAATAACTGCTGATCTTCATATGCGCTTCATAACCAAGCCACAACGTTTTCCTAAATTCGCAGCTTGCATAGCATTGGATTGCTGATAAATATATTATATTAGGTTGAAACAAAGAGTACAACAGCCTCTTCAACAACAGAAACACAGATGGAGTTGCTTTGTGAGAATTGCAATAGCCATGTGGGAGTTGAAGACACAGTTGCTAAAGGATGGCGACTATTCAAAACAAGCTTATCTGTAAGCAAGCAGTCGGAAGGCGAGTGTGAAGACCCAGAATGGGAAAGCCATCCTTTGGAGGCAGTTGTAGCAGCTCAATTGTTGGAGTTGATTGAGAGAGAAAGCGCTCGACGATTTGTTCTCCACTGTGGACAAGGGGGTGGGTTACTGGTATGTCGATTCATTGTCTTTCAGTCTTGTTTTCGTTTTTGATACCTGTTTGTGACTCCTTGGCGTATAGATCTGGGTCTTCAATCCGGATATGCGATATTCGAACTCTAGCTCAGACCACAGTATAACTGCGCAGCGGGCCATGAAAATCCTATTCCAGGATGTCGTCGACGTGGATGGGATGCTTCATCCGGATCGTGGCAAGGCGTCATCTTTGTCCCTGGAGGAACTTCGACTTTCATCCAGCGTCTTGTCTGCTATCTCAGAAACTTTGAAGAGTAGGAACAGGATGTTACCAAAGTCGGCAAGGGAGTTTCGAGAATGGAAGGTTGGCGTCATGCATCGATATGACCGGACAAAGAATGTTTGAGTAGAGGAGACTCTGAAGTGAGCTGGCATGTTTCGTTTGACAAAGCATCGTCAGGTGCCTTCTTCCTCTTTGGGTATGCAGGCGGATGTCACAGGGCGACATGCCCATTTCAGAGTGAATTGACATTCTACATTCCGTTGCTACCTTGGCGCTGTCATGTTGGCACTCATCCATAAATTTATTCCTTCACCGGCTTAGCCTTTGATGTATCTCCTTACAGGCCATGGGGTCACTCTTGATACTCGTCAACTGCGCAACAGATCAAATCATACAGACCTTGGTCTCCTGCCAATCCTCACTCTTTAGATGGCGACCGACAGCCGAGAACTACAACTTCCGACAGGAACTTGCCAGAGTGACAAGGGTGATATCACCTGGGAACACTTGGATGGGTCCGCAGAGCATAAGGAAGTAGAGCATCCCGGTTACTCCCGCACTTCAAGCACCACCAAGTCTGGGAAGACAGCTAAACACGTCGGAGCCATGGCTGCCGAGTTGGAACTCCCCGAAAAGCCCTCGTCGCGCTCTCATTTAGCACCTCCAGCAATCTTGATAATACCTCTTAGTCCTTCTGATGAAAACTCCCGAGAGTTATCAGGCAGTATACCATCCCGGCATAAATGAACATCGCCTTGGTCGTCAAAGACCATCATTCTCTCTTTGAAGTGAATAGTCGCAAAAAGCTTGAAAGGTGAAGGGCGCAGCTCCAGTATGAATCATAAGCTAAGCCCTCGAAAGTCCAAACAGAATACAAACCAAGACCGGCAATTTCTTGAAAAATTTGACAAATTGTTCTACGTCCTCTAAGAGCTCAGGCTCGTAGGCTGTGAGACTTACTATTTCTAGCTCAACTAGAAAGTATCTCTGCTGCGAAGGCAACGCTTATCAGAGTGCCAAAAATCGATTCTTATTCGTCAACATAGATCGTTTCTATCTCCATATCATGTATTTGGATACCACATTCGTATCTCCGATGCGGTGACTTGAAACATAGCGAAGGCTTAGGCATTTACCCTTCGAATGGAGTTTCGTACGGTCTTTCCGCCTGTGGTGTGATTCTTGCAAGATGACGCCTCTGACCATCCTCCCAATCGAAAATGGCACTGTGTGCAACAACTCGGTTCTAAAATGTAGTCAATATCACTTACATCAAACAGGCTATACATGTGTACTTACATCCCAGACAACCACAGTATTTGGTCGCCACCTGACGCGAGTCTGAATGTCTTGGGACAAGGCAATATGATCGTATAAGAATTTGAGGAGGAAGTCCGACTCTTCTTTCTTGTATCCGACGATGTATCGGGTAACTAATTACTGTTAGAAACCTAATACCGACTACACCGTTTCGAAGGAGGACTCACATTGTGGGTTCACGAAAAGAGCTTTCTCCCCAGTGACAGGATGTGTCCTCACGATTGGGTGTTCAGTGGTTATTGGGTCGCGCCGTGCAATACCGCCCTTGTTCAGACTGTTGTTGACCTGCTCAACACCAGAGTGAACAGCCTTCAGTCCGTGCAGTCGCTTGCGGAACTCAGGTGACAGCCGTCTGTAAGCTTGGGCCATATTACAGAACAGAGTATCTCCGCCGCTTGTCGGGCCATCCAACAAATACAGGAATGTAGTGCCAGGAGGCTGTTTTTCGAAAGTAACATCAGAGTGCCAGGTAAGCGAGTTGGTGTGGGTTTCCAGGAATTCTGCTCCACTCCTATCGTCTGCTCCACGGTGAACGAGGTGAATCTCGGGGAAGCCCTTAGGTGCTCCAGAGCTCTGATGAATATGATGTCTACCGAAATAACTACCAAACTCCAGGGCTTTCTCGATGGGGAGCTGAGCGAAGTCCTGGTCTCGGAAAGCTGAAAGACTCCGTCAGTAATTTTGTCAAGAATCATTCGCCTTTATATGCAATAACATACCGACAACTTTCCTTTGGGCGATATACAAAGCCAGCTGTTCTTTACCCTTATCGGTCAGTTGGCTTAGTTGGATACCGTGAACTTCGCTACCAATGGTTGGGGTAAGCTCCTCCACCTCGCCCTTGCCCTCGGGGAAGAGATCTGGGAAAGTTGGGTCGGCATCCTTTCCATGGTCATAGTGCTCAAAGGGTTGAAGCGGTGGGTATCTACCGAGTCGTTAGCTACTATGCTCAAGTAACTATGCATGGTGCAAAATCAGGATCCCATACTTTTCTGTTTCGTTATCCCAGACGGGGAGATACTTTGGGAAAGATGCCGGCGGCTGTTTTGCAGTTCCTTGGATCTCATTTTCATGCTGATATGTTTCACGGTATCCTACCCCATTCTCCTTATTGTGACCAGCATCAGTCCTAAGAGAGGTCTTTGGTGCCGAGTGAAGTGAGACGGTTTCGGTTATAGATGGAGCCATCTTTGTAGATTTGCGTGAAAGTTGATGCTCTTTCGATTTGTCTTTTGTTCTAACAAGCACTGATCTAACGCTAGGGGCTATCCCCTAGATATATCTATTGCCTTACATATAGGCGCCCATGTCAGATCCGATTATCCGACTGATGTCTGATGATTGTGCAATATTTGCGGGGTATGTTCAATATCACGCCCTGTTCAAGAATACATCTTGCAAGGAGTTTCGCTCGGCGCGCGGGGTCACTGGGGAGGACTGCCACAACAAGGCAAGTACACACAATGCTGAGTGGTCGACTGGTGTATCATAAAGCGATATGATTGCGTGATGAGGGAGGATTTGCGACGCGAAAGCCTATCCATCGTACGCTGACTCGGCGTCACAGAGCTCTGTCGGCTGTTTGTCCCGTGATAAGTTCTGGATTCGAACCGATCAAGGAGACAAACTTTGGTCTCATTTTCGTTGGGTCGATTAGAAACTGAAATACTCGGGCTGACGACAAGTAGAACGTGGTCAACTCTTTCACTATCTAAAGTGATACGGGGCCGTTGTTGTTGTTGCTGTTGCGGGCCAAGCATGACGTGCTAGCACGACCCATTCGCGCAACCCTAAGCTACTACTAATCATCTCCCTCCGCTGGTGAATTTAATATACTACGTACACATACAAAACACACTAAAGTGGGCCTTCGCCATTTACCTAGGTAGAGGGTCATCCAAGGAGCCACCCACCCGGGAATCTATCGCAATTACGATGATTGCCTCCCGCAACCGTTTGCCAGTTGCATGTGTATAAGCCTCGGGAAAGGAAAATCGACCATTACATTTCACACTCAAGATGCAAATGAATGCGAATAAGAATAATAGACGCCAATCCTTTAGGTTGAACATATCATGCAGCTTATCCTAGCATAGTGCACGAGCCGCCAATCAAGTCTCGCCCTAACGCTGCGATATTGATGGCGAAATATGCCACCATACGCTAAGCTGATGATGAGATCGGCTACCCTTTGAAACTATCATGGGCTCTGCGGTGAAACAGACGACAGTCGGCAATTGCTGCTAGTTAACCAGTCCAGATCAAATGCTAAATGAGATCCCTGCTTCTTTTCGTTGCCATGACTCGTCCTTCATAACGTCAACTTTGCTCCATTTGCGTGATGGTGTCCACTACCCGACGTACTCCCTAATGGGTCCTGGATGATTGGTCCAAGACGATCAAGAATTGCTTCGGCTTGCTTAACTTGTCAAAGCTTTACTAGACAATGGTGTTGTTAGCCATGCGGAGGTTCGCCGCGATCCGCAGCATCTTATCGCGTCTCCATCAGCAAGCGACATCAAGCTGTACGAGAGGTTCTTCAACTCCACGCTTAAGTTTCCTAATTGGCTCTGTATAACTATCTACATTGCATGCTCATCGCGTAGTCTCGACTAGCTTCAGCCTTAAGCACAAAACTGCGATGGCGTGATAGAAGCACCACTACTCGACTAGCAATAACCACAAAGCAATATTTATTAATGACATGCGATGCCCTTGTACCTTTAACATCTCATTCATTCCCATTCTTGAGACCGTCGAATAATCGCCGCATTCAACCATACTGGCAAAATGGCTTCCGGCGACCACAAAGAAGCGACTGCCAATGTTAAACCTGTAAAAGACGATTCGAAACAAGTCTCAGCAGGATCATCCTCTGAGACACTACCTGTCGCTGCGCCCAAACGGGTCAAGGATATAAGCGAGGGCGCTTTTGATACCTCCGAAGACCCAAGATATTACAAGCCGATCGACGACTATGAAGGTATACATCGTTGGGATCCGGATTTTGAATGGGGAGAGCAGGAGGAGAAGAAGCTCATAAGAAAGGTATTCCTGGGTCGGGCTCTCAACCAGATTGGCTTCGACTGATAACAGTGACAGATCGATCTACGGGTCTGTACATTCGCGTGTATTACCTTTTTTGCACTACAACTCGACCGAGGCAATATCGTTCAGGCGATGTCCGATAACATGTTGGGAGATCTGGGAATGAATACAAATGACTACAACACCGGCCAAACAATCTTCTACCTCGTTTTCCTATTCGCGGAACTTCCCTCCCAATTGATCTCAAAAAAAATCGGACCAGATCGGTGGATTCCGATCCAGATGTTCTGTTGGAGCCTAATCGCCGCCTTTCAGGCTTTCCTCTCAGGAAAAAAGTCATACTATGTCTGCAGGGCGTTGTTGGCTCTGTTCGAGGGTGGATTGTGAGTTTAAATGTGCATCTGAGGTCTCATTTAATATCCCATTGACACAAAGCAGCATCCCGGACACTATTCTCTTTCTATCCTTCTGGTACAAGTCTAAGGAGCTACCTATCCGATTAAGTTATTTCTGGGTTTCTTACGAGGGAACATCGATTATCAGCGCTTTCCTAGCATACGGCTTCTTACATGTGCGGAGGCCTGATGGTACCGGTGGCTGGCGGTATTTGTTTGCCTTTGAAGGTTTAATAACAGGAATCATTGCAATCATTGCAGCATTCTGGATGCCGGCGTCACCTACTCAGACCAAAGGCGGGTTTCGCGGCAAAGATGGCTGGTTCAATGAACGTGAAGAGAAAATCATGGTCAACCGAGTGCTCCGTGATGATCCAAGCAAGGGAGGCATGCACAACCGACAGGCTATAACGCTAAAGATGCTTTGGGAGGCCCTTTGCGACTATGATATGTGGCCCATCTACCTTCTAGGATTAACATGGATGATCCCCAACTCGCCAGCAACAAGCTACATCACCCTACAGCTTAAGTCGCTGGGATTCGGAACATTTGAGACGAACCTTTTGACAATTCCAGCTTATGTGGTCTTCATTATCAACCTACTTGTTTGGACCTGGATCTCAGAGCGATTCCACCAACGATTGATTCTAGGAGTCGGATCTATGATTTGGTGTTTAGTTCTTTTGATCGCTCTCGAGACCCTGCCAGATAATGCCAGCCATTGGGCTCGGTGGATCATTAACGTACTACTGATCGGTGCACCGTATGTGCATGCTATTGTTGTTGCCATGACCTCTCGGAATGCAGGCACAGTTCGTACGAGGACAGTTGCCAGTGCAGTTTACAATATGATGGTCCAAACATCAAGCATTATCTCCAACAATGTAAGTGAACTCTCCCAACTCCAGCCACTCGCAGAAGTGAATATTTGTTAATCTTTGTTCTTTTAGATCTATCGTGAAAATGACAAACCGTACTATCGCACTGGAAACAAGGTTCTCATTGGGCTGACAGTTTGGAGCATTTTCGTGTTCATTGGAGCCAAGTACTACTACGTGTGGCGCAACAAGTATGTGATCTACTGAATCCATCTGGATCAATCAGATACGGATACTAACACGTCTGACCTACACAGGAAGAATGCCGAAAAATGGGATGTCATGTCTAGCGCCGAGAGGGAGGAATATCTGGCTGCTAATGGGCACTTGGGCAATAAAAGGTATACGACTCTCTGGCCTCTTTGGCGGTGCCTTTGCTAACTCTCCCTAGACTCGATTTTAAGTTCATCCATTAATTTACGAGCAAAGCGAGCTAGATCCAGCTGGACATGGATCAAGGGTGCTAGTTATGATTTAAAAGTTTTGTGATACCACTTCATTTAGAATTATAGAATAAGGTCAATGGTTAATAGATTCGAATAGACGAGTCCAAAAAATATATACCGCTCACATTAGAAACCCGCTAGTCTTGTCAATGTGTGCATCATATCATATCCGAAGTCTTCTACTCCCCAATAACATACTCACACCCATCTTGCCCAATCCACACCTCATGCAACTTCCCAGCCGGTACATCGACCCGAGCCCCAGCCCCAAACGTCTCCTTCTTCACCTCCCCATTATTAAATCGAGCATTGTCTTCTGGATACGTAATAGTAAGGGACCCTCGTCGAATAAGATGCGTCGTCAAGCCCGCATGTCTATGAGGCGAGTAATATGCATTACTGTAAAGCACACCAAAGTAAGCCTGAGCCTACGTATACCGATACGAGACCTTAAACCAGTAATCGACCCACCTGCCATCAGACCAGGTACAGATATGTCGGAAACCCCAGATTCGGACGAGACGTTCGCACTCGCTGCGGGTTCCGATGGGGTAAGTTTGTGTCTCTGTCATGATTATTGCTATGGCCTTCTGACGAGCAGTATAAAGAGCGTTACTTGAGTAAAATGAGAGCTAGTAAAAGATGTTTTGGCTATGGTGCGTTGTGTCTCTGGAATTGGCGGGGAAGGAGGCGATGACGTCGTTGGACTGGCGTCCCGCATTCCAGAAGATTGCTTGATTGGGGAGCTATCACGTGGGGATACCCTTGGATTGTTTTTATTGGATGGAGATTGCTTTCAGTCATTTGGAGGGGAGGGCTTCGAACTTGAAGTTAGTAGGGAGTCCTTAGCAACTTGGAAGGTTGGATCATCTGGTTGATGTCTTCGGTTGTATAGAAGGGCTGTACATACAGTGACAAGGTTACATGGGTTGGTAGACTACGAATCCGTAAAACATTGATTTATGCGAATACAAGTTGTAGGAGTATTGCCTGCAAAGCCGGGCAATGAACACTGCCAGATCAAGAAGGAGCCACGCGTGACTTGGGAGGTAGATCAAGCCTTCTAAGTTGTATGCCCTCCTCACTCTTTGATCGCTACCCTCAGCTGGATAATTCATCAATTGAGCCAAAAAAAAAAAGCGCTCTTCTATAATTGCATTACGTTTATGCGGATATCCCATACTATCGTACAATTCCTGTCTCCAGATCTTCCCCAGCTTTGTGGCCGATCCCAGATTAAGGGCTCCTGTCTGAGGAGTACTTGGTGTTTGTCGCCGCTGTCGTCCCTGACCATCCCACGATTTGTTCCGCCCCTCCAAGGAACAACGAAAAGAAAGGACGATTTGAGGGTTTTCAAGGGTCATTTTGAAGTGGACGGCGTTTTTGTCCTCCTTTTTTCCCCTGGAGAAAGAGGTGCCTAGGTCCCCCAAGATTGATTGATGTCTTCGAGTGGTCTGCCAGGACAGTATCAGTTTATGTGTTCAGGTCAAGGTACTGTCTATATGGCCGGTTGTTAAAGCTTACCGGACATCGTCAGCCAACAGGAGTGCCGCAGACATGGCAGTTCTTTCCAGGGATAACCCAGGTCTCCGTTCCACATTTCTCACACTCCGGACAGCGTCTTCCTGGCATCTGGTTCATACATCAGAAAGTGTGCTTGGACAGAGAAAAGAAAAATAACTTTTGTTGTGTGCACTCACCGGCATGTTGAATATGTTACTACCCAGTACTCTGGTTAAGTTCAAAGGAAGGGGAGATGCTCGGTTGGATCGAACCGAGATGTGAAAGGCCTCTCAAGTTCCCGAAGATTGGACACGGTCAAAGTTTAAAGAAGAAAAACCAACAAAGTTCAAGTTCTGGTCCACGGCTTGTTGGATGCTGAGAGCTTAATCTGTTTTCTGGGACGCCAGCCTCCCGCCCTTATATAGTTCGGAGGCACTTGATGGATCAAAGACCCTCACTGAGATCCGACAATTCAAAAAAGCCATCGGGAGATCTCCATATTAGGGTCGATCGATCGATTGATTGACGACATCAGTTACACTCAATGCATCAAGGCAACTTGCATATAGGAATCCCTGCAAACCCAACATGTCATGTCAGACCCGAACTATTCGGATGTTCCCGTTCATGACAAGCATTGCATTTCAGTGACTGGGGTTATCACGCAGTGTGATCTGCTCTCTACATGGAAAATACGTGTCCAAGCTCAAAAGCGGGTCCGGATGATGAGAGGAGGGGGGGGGCCGCAAAGGAAAACGCAAAGGAATATCCCTGTGCGGAAAAGAGGAACGTCTTCGGCGTATATTTTGGAAACCGTTTATGCAGCTAGCCATGGATACTCAGTATTCGGTAAAACCGCCCAACTGGGCCATCTGGGTCCCTCTTGAACCCTGAAATGTGACTGGTTGCGAGTCATGTTGGAATGGCACGCGATCTATCCCACCGCCATCACGCACAATGGACCAAGCACTTGTGTTACCAACAGGTACATGCCACTCATCAACTTTAGAAAGCCAGCGCGCAGTCTACCTCACATAGGCCCTACTCGGTCGACATTAGTCTCTCGCCGTGATGTTGGAATGAGGGGCTTGGTCAGCTTGCAGTTAGGTGCACCACATACATCACATATCTTATTTCTCTCCTGTTTGAACCCGGTCTACGCTAGAAAATCGCTTATTGGTTTGCCCCATACATGCATCCCTGTCCTCTGTTTGGGCCGAGGTGAGCATTGCTTGCAGAGAGAAGAATGTGCACCCAGACCACTTCAGCCCTGGCTTGTGGTCTCTCTCATTGTACTAAAGCTTCCCCATCACAATCTAGCGGCTAGCGTCAAGCCCCACTGCTCCAATGTCTGGACTCTGTTTGCTAGCACGCTGACCCCGTGGGACAGTCATGACATTCGGGAACAGGAGTCTTTGTCTCTCTTTTTCTTGGTTCGCCTTTATTAATATTATTATTACTATCATTATTATTATTGGGCTCCTCATTCCCCTCTCTCTCTTTCTCTTTATTGTCACAGTCTTTTGCGGCACTATAGAGGCGTATGTGTATGATCTCTGTCCTTTCCTCTTCCCTATTTTTAACATGGTGCTTCACAGGATATGCAGTCCCAATCAAAATGAGCCAATAGCAGGATCGCGGCCAGTGGCACCCTTGATAAGTTTCTGCGCAGATCAGTGCCGGCGCTTCGGGTACGCGTTGCTTCAACAATGGAATACACCATCAGAACCCCTTTTCCCTTTTCCCTTCTTAGGCTCAGTCACCTCAGCCACCTGCAGACTGCCGTCTGTCTGGGTTGAGCTGGGCTGCGAAACTGAACTCTATCAGTATCTCGGCCCCACCTCTCAGGTTGCTTGGTGTATTTCTCACATATTGGTTAATGATTAACCCGGAATTGGATACATAGAAAATGGACCCTCCTCAGGGGTTTCCCCTGTAGTTTTTTGGTCATAATCTGCGAGCTGTCCTGGTCTTGCCAGCACTTATTCTCCGATATATTGCAGGTGGCTGCTGGATTCCACAACGCGTCGCCAGTTGGTACTACTCTTGGCTTCTGTCACTTTCGAGACCCCTCAACGTTTGTTAACGGTTGGCGATGACGAGAGCCACGACTGGCAATTGCCATGCCTGAAAAGCAATTCTCGAACTAGCTGGCTTGCGTCAAATTCGTGTGGTCCCCAGCGCCAAGGAACCCGCCTCAGAGATAGCTTCTTCCTATCGATATTGATCCAAATTGACAGGTCGAGTCCGAGTAATTTCGGGTGATCGTCTATCAAATCAGAACGGTTCCGGCTCCTCTTTCCCATTCTTGTTACCCCTCCTTTCTTTTTCTTGTGCGTCTTCCTTTTTTTTTTTTCTTTTTTTTGGGTTGATTTTTCTTCATTTTCTTCCTCCTTGCCTTCAATCCCCTTCCTTATCTCCGTTCGTAACACGAGAACGGCTAAATCTGAGAGCACAGCATAATTATCATTACGTCATGTGGATTGTTTTCGGCGGTGGAAAAGGTATCCTGTCTTCCTCCATTCTCTGTACATGTCCAAACTTCAAAGACCCAGGTTTCGGCCCACGAGTGGGGATACCCCCTCCATCCCCATTCCAATACCGCGTTCAAAGCCTATGGAGATCCATCACGCATGACCTATCCGTAGATACATAACCTAAATCTAATTTGGCACCTGTCTATCGTGATTTGGAATCTACCCTGTCTCCGGTGCTGTGGTTTACGTTGGAAACCTTGGAAGTGGGCATGGCCTTACTTTCCAACCGAGACTATCCCCCTGTTCGACATACCAGTGTTATCTAAATCTGTAGTCATATACTAAATTGAATAACCGAGTTATTTTCGCGCTAAAATCTAGGATTTCGATGAGTCTATGAAGTGTAGTGTGTGCGAGGTTGGTATCATTATAACCGATTTGGTGGCTGGCTGGCTACCCAGGGGAGGCGCTTGATCTTCTTGGGGGACATGTGTATTATTTCGATGCCGACCAGCTGGAATTGAAAGTGAGATCCACGATCAACCGATAAAAACACGCACAGACGTACGAATCAAAGAGTTATGAGATCAACTGCATATGCGTTGGCATTCTATTCTGTCCGGCTCATCTGCAATGTCGACTTTCAATCATCTTTCTTCTTTCGTCCGGTTTATCCCTGTTTGTTTTTTGTTTTTTGTTTTGTTTTTTGCTTCTTCAGTGTCTCCTTTCAAATTTATTCTATTTTTCACCACCCAGGTGACTTTAGAACGTCCAACACAAACAAACTAGGCGACCCGTTTGATAATACGAACTAGCAGGACGCCGTCGGTTTTTGCTCCTGAACAGTCGTACAGGTGGATTAGCCGGTAGCCTTCTTGGAGGCGGTCTAATTTAATACAAGCCCAGGCAGCCGTCGAGTCTCGTCCGAATTCATCGTCTTTAATTTTGAATCTGTGGGGTCATTAGCTTCATTCGTACCTTGGTTGCAGGCTTGGGATCACCGCTTGAGGGATCGGAAGGCAACTGCCGCCGAGAAGAAATACATACCGGACAAAAGATAGCTCTTCAACTAGCCCAGATAGAGTCGGAAACTGAACCATTTGGCCTTCAAAGTTTGGACTGGCTCCCGAGGCACTTTTGATCGTTTGTTTGTAGTTTTCGGTCTCTGACTCGCCCTCGTCTTCCACTTGAGGTGAGGTGGTGTCCTCGGGCGTCTCAACATGCAAGTCGCAGACCACGTAGGGGTGAAAACCCTTCTCGTTGGTGTTTCCTGAAGGCAAGGGGATGTTCTGGCCGGCGAGAAACTCTATCGAAAGGTCTAGCTGGCGACGCACGATGGTCAAGGGTGCATCAGAACTTAGATATCCTTGCGGTTTGAGTACCCAACCTTGCTCATCGGCAAACATAGCGTTATTAAGCATCATTCCTTTGTCGAGATTCTGCCAGTTCAACGCCACCACCTGCGCGCCCCGGCGCCAAAAGAAGCTGGGGTCGAGATTCGAAGAATTTACTCGTAGGCCGTATGGGTAAATCCGCATGAAATGTTTGCGGTTGTGTTCAAACAGGGCTTCGGGATATTTCGCATGCGCTGCTCTAGCCGCATTTTCTGATAGCGAAAACACGTGTCCGGGTACTTTGGCCTCTGTTACACATATAGTTAATGAACATTCTTTCCTAGGTTTGCGTAGACTCAATCAGAGTAGTTACCTGGTTGTTCAAAGTGACTGAAGTGGAATCCTTTGGTGAATATAGCCAGTCTGCTGAGAGCTTCCAAGATCTTTGATGGCTTCTTTGGGGGTACATCAGCTGGCTTGTCGGCAGTGCTACTGGAGTCACCTTGATTGGCATGTTGCTTGAGTGCCTCAAGCTCGTCGCCATTACCTTCTGGCGTTTCCTCCATTTTGTCTTGACCCGTCGGTGCCACGTATTTCACTTTAATCAGGATCTTTCGTTTTAGATCCTCCGGTGCGGGCAGAGGATCAGTCGCCTCCTTTTCGGGCGTGACTTCCACCAGCATCCCTTTCCAAGCCTCTTCCATGATCTCCACCATCGCCTGTTGTTGTTCCAGAGATGCATGCACTTCCAGACTAACAATCACCGGTAGATCACTTGTAACAAAAGCACTATCCCGGATGGCATAACACACATCTCGAAACGTAGTCTCTTTGGTAAGCGTGTGGCCATGAAGCACCTTGGGCTCTGGGAGTTGCGGGACCTCAGTCGCAGGATCCACTGGGGCACTGTTGTCGAGAGGCACGTCCTCAGGAGACGACTTGCGGCCTAGGAGACCCCCAACTTTGGTTGATATGGATCCCAAGCGGGCGTGTCGTTTAGCCATACTCTTAAGCCTTTCCCTTTTTGACCCGTCCTTTATCTTTCTCTCGGAGCTTGAATCGCTACTACTACTGCTTGTGTCATCAGCAGGTGGGCATTCGGAGCTTCGCTCGCCATCCCATACGTCGATCTCGACACATCTACATCCATTCAGAAGGACCTAGAATGTCATTAGTTATTGCCACCTAGACAGCAAGTTCTGCATTAGGGTTGATGCTAGTGTCTGATGCACAGGGCACGGAAGTGCATGGTTACACCCTATTCAGGGAACCATCCTCACAAGAGCCCAACAGTTGGTACTCCATAGGCCAGAATGCGCTTCCATGGTAGGGGATTTGTAGGTGCATTCACTATGGAATACCAGGGGAGTTGCGTACGTTTGTATAAGCACTCGCGTCTGAATCGCTGTACAATTGGTTCCCAGTCAAGTAAGTGTTATGACTCGAAGAGATGAAATAGTCACTAATGGGTGCTGAATAGTTCTGCTGCTTGACAGGTCCCGATGCCGAAGAGGCTGAACTGGCCATATACTCCCGAAGCGCCGCTAAGGAAGCGAGGGGGTCTACAGCCCCATTGTTACTGTCGTCCTTAGGAGTCTCATGTTGGATGTCCCGGAGGAAATCGACCCCGGGCAAGGATTTGAGCGAGCTGTAAATCACCTCCAGGTGAGACGCAACAAAAGGTGCAAAGTCCACTGAGCTTTTTGACTCTAGGCACTTTGACGAGTCATTGAGCGTGATTTGATCAGTACGATCAGTGAGGTCGTTCATTTTCCCTCAATTGAGTCGATTGGTTAGGCAAGACCTTAGACACGAGCCTTAGATGCAACGCAATTGCTGATAATGAAGTACAAGTGACGTAGATGTCTTCTTCCCCTTTTTTTTCTTTTGTTCCCTTGCCGATCGTCACGCCGTGTTACCGCCAAGTCGGGAGAACGATGGAAAGATAGAATGCTATGCGGTGTACCCCTGGAGTAGACAAAGCCAAGGGACTGGAAGTTAGAACAAAGAGAAAAAGGGTATGGATGAAGGAAAAGGAGAAGGGCGAAACATTTATATATCAAACGGGATGGATAGAAAAGAGACAAAGACGGAAAGAACAAGTGTTGTGTTGGCGGAGTTCTGGCCATTGCTTTTCTGGTCCACTCCACTTGGGCTGTTTTGGGTTTTGTTCGCTGATCAGCCGATACGCAATCCCCCATGACGATCTGATCTGATATCCAATCTTATGTTTCCTTCCTTCAGCCTTCTGGAGCACATAGTAAGGCGAGCTGTTGCCTAGAGACCGCCATTTCTTATGGTGCAGGACAGCCACGACAACAACTCACGTCAGGATGCTGGCGAACATGACGTATCATATTATCGTATGGAAGGGGCAAGGGAAGGAAGACGAACAAATTGTTTGTTTAGTTACATAGGTTTAGAATTTAGATTGAAGTCCTCGTGGTTGTGGAACTCTAAATCACTATCCTCTTTTGGGGAAGTCAGATGATTCCCTTTGTTTCCCCCCTCCAGATTAGCAGCCTGCATGGCAGCCTAAGGTGTCGTGGAATTGATAGTATTAACTACTAGTGCAAGAGATACACGGATAATATACTAAAGCTTACCAACCATACCTACTAGTTGAATAGAGAGATACGAGGACGGCCACTGAACGCTTCATACTACTCCACTACAATCAGCTTATTCGCCAGCTTTTGCCGGATGCACCAATAGGAGGCTGGGGTTGTATACAGCAAGCCCAAAATATCCCAAGATGAGAGACAATACTAACTAGTAAAGCTCCCAACAAGGTCGGCTCGGGAAAATTAAAGTTATATAAGCATAATGCGAGATAGCCCCTCCCTCCACCTGAATAGAGAAAATTCCCACCCCATCTTCACAGCAACTCTACCTGCGCTACATCTTGACCAAAACCATCATGGCCACCGACACTCCCGTTCACTTTTTTGACATTACTTCAACCATTCCCGGTATGTCTGTCGTTCTGTACCGTACTTCCGACTACAAGGAGCTATGGTGGCCTTCCATAAAGGCTGACTACTGACTAACGCGCTGTCCCCAGGGCCGGCAAAGGCATGGTCCGTTAATACATTCAAGACCCGCATGGTCTTGAACTTCAAGGGCATTCCCTACACACAATCGTACATTTCCTATCCGGACATTGCTCCTTTGCTTTCCCATTATGGCGTTACCCCTCACGCCGCAGGAGCTCAGTATACCCTCCCCGCCATTCTGCACAAGCCCTCCATCAATGCGAACGCCTACGGTGCGATGCAGGACTCCCTTGCTATCGCCACGCATCTGGACCAGACCTTTCCCTCACCGCCCCTATTCCCCTCCGGCGATGCCAGTTATGCGCTCGCGCTCGCGATGATCAAGCTCCTCGGTAGCGTCACCGAAAAAGGCGTAACCCTTTTGATTCCGAGGGTCGCTGATCTGCTTGACCCCCGGGGTCAGGAATACTTTATCAGGACTCGGTCTGCTAAGTTCGGAAAGCATCTGCCGGAGGTATATCCCAAGGAAGAGAGCGAGGTGCAGGAAATAATCAAAGCAGCGAAGGAAGAGATGGAACCTGTGGCGCGAATGCTAAGAGGCCGGCCAGGGAAGAAGGGGCCCTTCCTTGAGGGTGAGACTCCAGGATACGCGGATATTCTGATCGTCTCTTTCTTGGCTTGGGTGGAGAAGAGCCATAATACGCTTTTCCAAGGACTGGTGAGCATTGGAGAGGGCGAGGTGAAGGCACTCTTTGATGCTTGTTTGCCATGGGTGGAAGGTCAAGGCGAAACCAAGGAGTGGGATATCCCTAAATGACTTGGCTAGAGTTCATCAGTAATTGGATGGGAATCCCCGTTTCCCAACTTCAAGCACGCGCGAGTTGGTTATTCACAGTGTTTAGTATATAGCAATAGAGCAATCCCACAGATAAAACAGTAAACTTCATTCAGCGCCTTGCCTGGGAATTATAAGAAAGATGAGTACAAAGTTCCATAAAATACATCTGAAATATCCCGAGCGGGCCTTTCTACATCAAAATCAGTCAACACAATTGTACATGGATAAGCCTGTTAAAAACACCATAGAATGGGACAAACCGGCACCAAGCCAAGTCTCTCTAAAATTACAGACCGCGGAGGAAGTTAGCCTCTCTAATGGCCTTCCTCCGGGCCTCTCTCGCGCTCTTCGTGATCTCGGAGCGCTTGTCAAGACTCTCAGCGGCCTCGGCCAGAAGATCATCCGTTGCTTGACCGCCGCGGTTGTACGATGCAGGAGTAATATCAGTAGCATGATGATGAACAGGGATCTTAGGAGGGAGGGTTGCGGCGCGAGCAGCCATCTTCTTCTCATAGCGCTTGCGTTGCTTCTTGTTCAAGGCTGGAGATGGCACAGTTAGTATGATCCAATACCTATTGATAAAGCAAGATAAACATACTGCTCGGATCCACTCCGCCCTCGGATTTCGATTGCTTCTTAGCATCATCTAACAACGACCACAGCCACTCCGGGTATTCAGAGTCTTCCAGGGCGAGGACATCAGGCTTATTCTTGAAGTAGTTGAGGCCGTTCAGCTTCGTTCCAGCGGGGCAGGAGCTTGGTGGACGTTCCACGGCAGGTTTTGTGGGCTTCTTAGAAGACACATCAACATTTACTTCTTCCGGTGTGCTGAATGGTTGGGACACGCCGGGAGTCGCTGATGAAACTGCCGACGGGATCGTGATGTCCGCTGCGACAGGCTGGCGGGGAGTAGGAGGAGGCGGCGTAGCTGATACTGTAGGCTTGCCATCACTGTAGCTCCGGAATTGGCTTCGGTGAATTGGAAGCTGGCGTGCGCATGACGAAGCAGAGAAAGTAACCGCGTGTTGCGGTTGCAACCGGGAAAAGAGGCTGGTTCGACAGCGCTGGCAGATCATTATAACGGTGTTCCGGGAAGGTATTCAAATGTAAAAATGACAGTATAAAATTAATTGGTCTTTCCAACGCCTTGTTGTGTCCAGAAATCCGCTGAAGCAGTCCTGTGATGATAATAAAAGGGAACTGCCTGGCACGGAGCAAGCTACAAGAAAACTGCGGGATGAATTTGATGCCAAGCCGGAGGTCATGGTCACATGATCGTGTATACTGGGCGATGGTTTTTGAACAACCCCGAAGTATACATTATCTTCCTTCCTATAGCGGAACGTGAAAGATAGTTGCTGTTCGTAAGGAAGTATATTCGTCATATATAGTTACTTATATTCGAGACCATGAGTTAATAGGGTATTTGCGGATTCGGTGGTACTATCACGTGATAAACATCGGGATGTGTCCAATCAGACATGAAAAGATACAAGAGTCATTCAGGATTCGGCATTGTTAAACTGATGAAGTCACTGGATTAAATTCAGGGTATCTTCGTCTTTATTACGTATCTCATTGGTATTGTCGGGCGGGGGAGGGAAAGTTAGGTCAAGTATAACAGTAGGTACTAGTACTCAATCTGTAGATGCTGTTATTCGTTCTGTTTTGCAGTATATTATGGATCCTTGACTAGCACCTGGTAAGTCATAACAGAATCACTTAGTGAGCTGTAGTAAAAATACCACTGGCCAATCTAAATTTGCACACTAATACTATGCTTCTGTGGGTTCTCTGTTTTCCTAGTTCGTCAGATCTTCGTTACCATGCTTGTTTATGGTATACTACTTCGGCCGCACACAATATAGTGTGTACTAACACACATAGAGGAAGCTGTTGGAGTATGCCACCTGTCATACTATAGAAATTTTGTCGCAAATCGTCAGAAGTTTTGAGTGAGGTATTGAACTGAATAAGTTTAGGTTGATAAGTTTGTCGAACCACCCGTACCAAACATATATAGTTCCAAAGATGTCTCTTAACACCACTACCTAGAATTGAGAGGCCTTAAAAGCAGAAAGACTAGCTGGCGATAGAAGCCATAATTGCACACTATTTCTTTATTAGATATAGATTTCAAATTGTACTGGATATACAATACAGCGCCGAGCCAATGGTGGTTCAAGGATGATAGGTTCTCTGGCAGGATAAGGATTCTCAAGCACAAAAGATAGAATCATAATATAGCGAATAGGGCTTAAACAAGCTATCAAATCAAGCTCAAGAATATTAGACTAAGGTATATTAGACTTTTTCTTATCTTCTAGATCCTAACGAACCGTCTGGGAACCAACCGAGAGTCAGTGATATGTATTGCAGGTTCATCAGGTGCTCTTTGCATTTGGCAGCGCTAACACATGGGGGTCGAGTCCAGGCTGGTATTAAAGAAGTGCGGCATATCTCAATGTGACCCGTTAGGTTAGAGAAGAAGCAGCGGTTAACGGTTGTGATGCCGATCTCTACCCTTATTCAGAGTTTCTTGCTTCGAGCAAGCCCCAAGAGTGAGACGATGCGGGCCTTGTTTCGTGAACCCTGTCGATCTGCCTTGCCAACAAATTCGAAATTTCCCTGTACTATGATGATTGGCTTTCCCTTGTTGCATGTGGAGGAATTAATCCTGGTTGCGATGTCGGTATTGCATTGTGATCTGCGGTGGAGGGGTTGGAAATAGATGATTTTGAATGGCATGACTAAGCTGGCCGGGCACAGTTCACGAAAACATTAAATTGTCCCCTCTCCCTCCACTCCCCAAAATGCAGAACGCAGGCAACGAGGCTCCTTCCTTTGCTCATTTGGTTACTGACATGTCTCGAAAGTATAGCACCCAGAATAATTACTGGTACTGCTATGGCAATGCACTTGTGGTTCGATATAGGTTCTGATCAGAAGTTAGAACTACCGCTTCGGAATCAGGCAATTGGGAAACATGACAAGATTTTTGTGACTGGCAATTAACTATTATAAAAGACACAGGTGTTCGCTGTTCCTGATATCAGTATTCAACATCTTCACAACATGAAGTCAGAGAATAAACTTATCCTACACCGATATTAGATACAGGCTGCATTGTGAATGCCTTATAAAGAAGTTCGCTTCTATCATGCAAAAAAAGAAAAGAAAAGAAAAGAAAAGAAAAGAAAGAAAGAAAGAAAAGAAAAGAAAAACAGAAGAACCAACGTTGCAGCATGTTTTGAATATGAAAAGAAAGAGGCATTATCGAGCGTTGGGAAAGGAGAAAACAAAAGAAGACAAAAAGTACACCGCTAAGCGCCACCCTATGACAGAAAGACAGAAATTAACACGGAGAGAGGGGGAAAAAAGGTGGAAAAAATTAATGAGGTGAAAGGAGATCAGTGGCCTAAGAGGACAGTCCGCTGACAGCTAGGAAATTGCACAGACTGGCACAGGCATCAGTTAGTGTCTTCTCGGTCTTCCACTGCAGCTCCTCCTCTGATCTGGTGGCCACAGCAACACAGGAACCGACATCGCCCGCGCGGCGGTCAGCAGCCTTTCTTGGGATTTCTTTAGAAGACACACTTTCCATAGTGTTCACCACCTCCATTACGGAATGGCCTCTGCCGGTTCCGAGGTTGAATGTACGGAAATTTTCCTTGAGCTTTCCTTCGTTGGCAGCACTGAGGGCTGCGATATGTCCCCGAGCCAGATCCGTGACGTGGATGAAGTCACGGACAGCTGTGCCGTCTTCCGTGTCCCAGTCGGTTCCAAACATCTGCAGCTCCTTGTACTGCCCAGTCATGACCTTGACGACAACTGGGAGAAGGTTGGTAGGGATTTGCTTCGGATCTTCACCGAGAAGGCCAGATTCATCGCATCCTACCGGGTTGAAGTATCGTAGAGCCACGATTGTCCACTCGGGATCGGAGGCCGCGAGGTCTGCTAAGATGGCTTCACAGATCCATTTTGTGCGTCCATAGGGGTTTGTGATGCCTGTGCACCCAGGCTCCATGAGTTTCTCGGACCCGTCGCGGTCTTGGAAGATCTCATCCTTGTGGACACAAAGCTCCTCCTTGAGGGGAAGACCGGAGGTTGCTAGAGTTCCGTATACGGTGGCGGACGACGAGAAGACGAAGGTCTTGATACCAAACTCACCCAACGTTGTGGCAAAGTCGATGAGACCGCTGACATTGTTTGCGTAGTACTTCAGAGGATTCCTGATACTCTCCTCAACCGCTTTGTGGGCAGCAAAGTGGATGACGCCGGAGATCTTGGTCTTTGGCGTACCCCATCTGGACTCGATCTGATATTGCTCAAGAAGCTTGCGAAGAGCAACGCTGTCGCGGTAATCATGGGCATGCAGGTGCATCTCGGGCATTTTAGTTCCTTGTTGCTCATGGTACTTCGAAGCCAGTGTTTTGATGCGATCGAAGACGTTCAGGAAAGCATTGCTAAGGTTGTCGATGACGATTACGTTATAATTGGCCTTGAGTAGCTCCAATGTTGTGTGACTTCCAATGAAACCAAGACCGCCGGTGACGAGGATGTATTGATCCAGGGGGAAGTTGCGCAGCAACTCTTCAAGATTTCCATCGAACAAGACAGATGACTGCGTCGCTGGTGTATCGACGCACCCTGGAGAACAAGGCTCCATGGGAGTACTTGCGTCCGACTGTCGAGGGCTCTCCATTATTGGATGGGTTTATGAAAAGACGAAGTGCAATGAAAGGTGAATGAAAGATGAGAAGCAAACAGAACGGTGTTCGGGCAAACACAAGCAACTACCGGAGTAAACGAGAGAAGAATTGCGTGTTGCTCAGAGGAGAAACAACGAGTGTGAGTTGATTTCCGAACCGGATCGTCAAAGAAAAGAAAGGAAAACACAAATCTTATACTTCCTTGGATGGAAGAAGACACTGCCACTGGTTCGCCGATGTAACCGCCGCTTCCAGCTAAGGTCAAGCAAAAGATATGGTGACGGTGTATTTTTTTTTTTCTTTTCTTTTCTTTTCTTTTTTCTTTTTTATCCTGGTTTTTTTTATTTACAATGAACGAAGGGCATCGCAAGCGAATGGATACAGGATGGATAAAAAAAGAAGTGGATTTACCAATATTATTTCTTTGGTCTATCCTGTTTTTTCTGGGAAAAAAGAAAAGAAAGGACAAAAACGAATTTGTTTTTAAAAAAAATAGGAAAATAGGAAAAAGAAGGGGGAAAAAGAAAAAAGAAAAAAGAAGAAAATAAATAAAAAAAAAAAAAAGAAAAGAAAAGAAAATAATCCCAGAACGTCAGCCCTTTGGTATGGAAAAGCAGTCCAGATCCAAGTGGTGATTCGAACAAAGTTCGCCTCAGATGGGGCAGAAGGGAAAGTAGGCTGCGAAGTGGCCTGCGAACTTCTAGCCGCACTCCACCAGGTTGAGAAAAACCACGGCTAGGACTTTAATGGATGTGTTTTATGCCAGGGAGAAATAAATTGTTCGACATCGACACTGAATGATCCGAGACCTACTACTGCATGGTCAGAACAGAGACCTGCCCCGCTCTATTTTGGGCCCGCCGGCGTGTATTTTTCTGGTTCACCAGGAGGTCCACCACTAAGGCAAAAGGCTGAACGCTAGGTTTCGAGAGCTGACTACTTATTTCTTAGTCTTCCGGCGCCTGGATTTAGTACTCAGCAATCCACTCTCTTGTTCTCCTGCGTTGCAGACTAAGGCATTTGCGTTAAATTGCCTCCCTAACCTGGCAACAATGGGGCTAGACAAACACGTGAGCGGTCGTCGTTGTCTGCAAAGCCGACGTTCTCGAATCATTTTGGGGGTCTTTGTTTTTATTGCCATTCTCGCGGTCGTTATACCTCCGGCAGTCGTGGTCACCCTACGCAAGAAGAACAGCATGGGCCCTAAAGCTAACATCTTCGTCCCTCTCTATGTGTACCCTGCCCCTGGTGCCTGGGATCCATTGGAAGCAGAGTATGTACCTTCATTTCCATCCCCACTACCCTCCCCCCCCAAAAAGGCTGAGATGTTCTGGTCCATGAAATATATACATCATAAGCAAGCTGAAAGCCAATTGCATGCTGCATGCAAGTGGTAAGCTAGAATTTTGGGGAAAGTAACTAAGCGCCACAGGATCTCTTCACATCCGGAGGCCAACTTTACCGTTGTGATTAACCCAGCCAGCGGCCCCGGGCCCGATGCCCTGCCCGATGCTAATTATACCCGCGAGATTCCCAAGCTCGCCTCTTATGACAACGTGCGTCTCTTGGGTTATGTTCCTACAACCTGGGCTAAACGCAACATCTCGGCCGTGCGTCGCGACATCGAAACCTACGCAGAGTGGCCGACCAACAGTTCGAACCCTAAGCTTGCGGTTCGGGGTATATTCTTTGACGAAACACCCCAACAGTATGATGCCGATGCGTTGTCATATTTGCAAGGGCTCAGCTCATTCGTGAAAGGCCTTTCTGGCCTTGGTCCAGACAACTATGTATGTGTGACCTTTCTCTTTCACCCCCTCTGTAATTTTTATTACCGCACCGTATTCATGGTAATTTACATGGGTATCAACTTTTTTCGACATCGAAGATTGGTACACACCTCAGGCCCCCGTGTCCCTTCCCCCCACTCTCTGCATCCCCTTTT
>NW_015378210.1:0-64487 GCF_001204775.2 Aspergillus nomiae NRRL 13137 | reverse complement strand
AAAAAATAGGAAAGTAAAACAGGCCATCTGTGTAAGACGGTATGACAGCTGGCAGCAAAGTGACGGATCATGCAGAAGCTTTGACTCGGTAAGGGTGAAAGCATATGGTTCTCGAACGATGGCTTCATACGAAACACAGATGCATAGATGAAGCGGGGATGTTCAATTGAGCACCCAAGGCAGCAATGGCAGTCCAAGCCAAGCTAGGACAGCGAAACAATGATTCGCGATGAGGGATTTTCGAAAGTTCGATTTGAGGCAGCATAGATGATTTCGCCACGACAGCAGGGTGCATGCATCCATGAAGCACCGACTGATTACAATCAACCCAAAAAGGAATGTTGCGGACATCTCGTGTCTCCACTGTTGGGCAAACTTGTTGTAGCCAACCGCAAGAAGCATTCACGGGAGGTGATGCGAATGTGATGGTAGAATGCTGTGGACGATAAGCCATCACACACCAGAGGCACTGATCGACAATGAATGGGCATAGTAACAAGAATTGGCTGAGCAGTAATATAGAAGCTGTTCACGAAACATAAATAGGGCCAACGATCCTTCATCTCGATGTTATCTGGATCAATAATCGTTTCAAAGTATATCTCCTCAAACAAATCCATAAGACATAAAGTCTTGATCTTGATATAACGCGTTTCAACTTTTAGAAATCTCCATCAAAGCTCAATAGGCTTTGTTCAAGCCTAGCCTATCAAATATTCGGAGGGCGGTAGGACCACCAGGTCGAGCCAATAGAATATAAGGCAGAAGGTGAAACAGCGAATCTGCACCAGGTACCAGTGAGTTTGATCGTGACCCCAGACAAGCATTCTCTGACTGATCTGATAGGCATGTGTTTTTACAACCAGAAGAGATATGCTTGTGGAGATTGGAGTTGGACCAATTTTGCTCACCGCTGCAATTACGAGTACCGTACTGGCGAGACGTGTGGTATGAGACTTGTTAACATGACCGAGTTTGAGTCGGCACAATGCCGTCTTTGTGAGAAGATCGAGACCAAATACCGGCGGCGAAGCGCCGAGATGGAACGGTTGAACCGGTGGAAACGGGAGGGAAGCACTCTTGTGGCCTCCATGGATCGATCACAGAAGCTCATATCGGAACTTGACAAGGAGATCCGCCAGCTTCAGAGAGAACGTGATGACCGACGAAAAGCACTGTCTTGAACTGGCGTTTCTTATTAATAGGGGGGCTATGGCGCTGGCGAACTGGAGCTGGATTTTTTTATTCTTTTTTAGATTCCCTTATTTGCGATTTCTTTTCAATTCAGTCCTAATTTCGGTGCAATGATTTCATGTCTCACAATCATGGGTCATTTTGCTCATGTGGCTCGTTGGCTGTGTCATCATGCTGGGTTGTTTCCATCAAAATGAAAACAGACCCATCTGATGATTGGAGGAAAAGTTTGGATTTGATGGGAACCTGATGTCGATTGAATATGAGACCCAATGAAGTGTCCCGAATCCCGCAAATCGTGCGTCTCGTGTGGTATCCTCAACGATCAGTTCCACTCAATAAGCGCCTATATTCTTGGTGAGCGCTTCGCCGATAAGGATAGGCAAGTAGCCCCGTATATAAGCAACTGCAAAAAATGCAAGAGGAATTGGGCAAAGAACTTGAACGAGAAGACATCCCATATTTCTCAGCTACCCAGTATAGACACCACATCCACCAGCGATTAGTGTCTGGATATCAATGCCACTGAAACAGCGTGGTTGGATTGTTTCTAGTATGAATGTGAAGCCCCGCGTCCATTGTATGTACTCACATGGGTCTAACCGAATTCAGTTAGCTCAGTTTAGTGAGTCGGCCCTCCGTCTCGTTTTCGAATCCGTAATAAGATGAACAGCACCGGTGAAGCGAAGTACTTCTATCATCAGTCCTTGTTCCCTTACAGCTTGAAAAGGTTGGTATATTCCTACCGATTTCCAATTTTGTCACAGAGCGTGTTCAACTCCTGGATATTATGGAATACTTCCATCAAAAGGAGAGGCCGCATACCGGCAAAACCTCATGGCGAACCGACGCGATGGCATTTGTTGTAGATGATGATGATGCCTTCATTCATAATCCTGCCGTAAGAATGGAAGTAGGAGGTGGATTGTCTCTAGACACTGCTTATATATGAGGGCTTCACGCCAACACCCTCCGCCAACACCCTCCGTACGGAGTACATTCAGCATCATCCAAACGCCAGATGCAACCGGACCTTCGAAGCTACGTGGACCATTTATCTTGATTCGGATAGCTCTGCAGCAATTTTGATCGAATTGGCATGAAGAACACGAGAGCAGACATGAGAGCTCGGGTGTCTGTTGTGCAAATTGACGCAGCCGCCTGCCACGTCACCAGTGAACAACATTAGTTACGCTTCAGAGCCGGCGGTAACTACTGGTACGTCCATGCCCATCCTCTCCGAGTCAAAGGTATGTTTCAGCGACATATGCTTTCACGGACTTATAGCTTGAATCACGATAGTCTCGGGGCTGTGGTAGATTACTGAAAGGGAGTTTTCAATGAGAACAATATGGGATTATCTTGATCGAGTAACTGAACAAGAAGCAGTCTTTCATGCTTTATTTGATGTCCCCCGCCTCAGGCTCGTCATCAACTTTAGCCAGTCCATGCTGCTTCAGCAGAGCATTAATTTCGTCGGCGTTCCACAGGTGGTGGTAAACCTTCCCTTCCTGAGTCTTTCCCACCGTTGCAAATTCAACTGTGAGAAGAGGAATTAGTAAATTTCGCTCAGTAGCAGTAGTGGGAAAGAGTCGGGTAAAATTTCCATGCGCCACCACTTACTCTTCTCACTGCTTAACTTTGTAGAGTCCATAGTCTTGCTCAGGACCTTGACGGCCATGGCACACGCCTCCTTCAAATCACAGTCTTCCTTGTAATCTTGTTTGAGCAGACTCTGAGCACTTGCGTTGTTTGCTCCCACGCTAGTGGCCTTCCAACCACCGTAGTTACCACTGGGGTTGCTCTGGTACAACTGGAACTCCCGAAGAGGATCGTAGCCGGCATAGATGAACGAGACACCAAATGGACGGAGACCACCATGCTGGGTGTATCCCTGTTTCAAATCGCACAGTCGACGGACCAGTTGCTCACATGGGATTTCTTCGTCGTAGGTAAGAAGATAACGCTGGGCGGCTTGTCGAGCGTAGTTGATTAGGATGTTTGCATCTGCCGTCATACCTGCCACGGCACAGATCATGTTACTACCCGGAAGATTAGCTTTTGGAGACAGCCACGAGAAAATGTCTGAAAAAAATATCATCCGTACTCATTCAGAGTGTAAAGTTTCTCCGCAGAAGTATCCTGCTCTAGCAGCTTGCTAGTCACCTTCTTCTCCGCCGCAAGAACGATTCCATCTTTGGCTAGAATTCCTAGAGCCGTGCCGGCGTGCGAAATTGCTTCGAGCGCATATTCAACCTGGTAAAGACGACCTCGGGGGAGAAGATGGTAGTCTATCGAACAGCGTCATCGGTTAGCTAGAGCTTCCGGGCAAGGAGGATTACGGAATGAGCGTACCCTGGAATCGTATCGTCGTGACATATCGAATGTGACGTAAAAGCGGGACAACTAGAAATAGAGGAGCCTTTGTAGATGAGCGAAGGCGGAGGGAAAAGAAAGGGAGGTTGTGATGAGGAGTGGGCAAGCTGTGTAGGGTGGGTTGGGGTGAGCTCCAAGTGACAGTCAGTGACCAGGCAACTCGCCCTGCGCGTCCAGCGGCTTGCCATTTGCCAAGCTCGGGCCCACGCCTTTACCTTTAGTTTCAATGCGAAGCTCTCGACTGCCGCAAAATTGCATGCGCTTTCCGCTACAATAATAGTTGTACCAATTCTTCTATGGATATAAATATCGGGAAATTCTTAAGCCAACGATCCATCTAACCCATATTCTCGGTACATCGCGATTATAATGCTCAAGTCCACCTATACCCCTCCCCCTCCACTACCACCAGGGTGGACCGAGCATAGAGCTCCTTCGGGTGCGTCACATCGCTATTGTCATGGAAGTTCTCTTGTCTGACTGGACACAGGCCACTTGTATTATTATAACTCGCAAACAAAACAATCAACCTACACTAGACCTCAGGCGTCCCCGGCTCAACCTCAATCGACCCCTTCTGCACCCGATACCACCCACAACGCTCCCTATCTTACTCCAGATACTTTACCTCCATTTTCCTCGACACCTTATGCACCTCATGGATTTGGGTTTGGCACATATAGTCAAAGAACGCCTCAACATGGTCAAGATCGGGGCGGCTTTCGTGGTGGAAGAGGCTATCACGACCGCAGAAATAGAGGGACGGAAGATAGGCCGAAATCAAAACATGCCCTACCCAGCTGTGCACCATGGGTACTCGTCAAAACCAAACTGGGAAGAAGATTCGTCCACAACCCTGAAACAAATGAAAGTTTCTGGAAAATCCCACCGGAGATATTGAAAGGAGTCGTGGAGTACGACCGTGTAGAGAGAGAGAAGAAAGAGAAAGCGGAGCGCGGTGAAGACATCGATGACGAGAGTTCCGTGCTTGAAAGAGAAACCGAGCCATCTGGTGAACAGCATCAAGAGCAGAAGGGCATCACCCCGGCTGCATATGCGGGTGAAGAGAGCGACGAATACGAGGAAGTCGAAGTCACAGATAGCGAAGGCGAAGATGAGTACCATCCTTCCAAACGGCCGAAAACGGAGGGCGACGATGGTCAACAACAACCTTTGGAGTTCACGGAAGAGGATATTGAGTATCAACTCGCCGCTATGGGCGAAGAATATGGCCTTGACCCCGGCGAATACGGTGAACCAGGCGAAGATGGCTGGGAAGAAGGTGCTGAGGGATTACCACTCACAGAAGAAGACGCAACTGCTCTGTTCCGTGACCTTCTTGATGATTATCATATTAACCCGTATGCAACCTGGGAGAAGATTATTGAAGAAGGCCGGATTATAGAGGACTCTCGTTACACCGCGCTTCCGAATATGAGGTCGCGTCGGGAAGTTTGGTCTCAGTGGAGCCGTGATCGGATCCAAGTGCTTAAGGAGCAGAAAGAGAAAGAAGAGAAAAAGGACCCGCGCATCAAATATCTAGCTTTCCTTGAAACACACGCTACTCCCAAGCTATACTGGCCAGAATTCAAACGCAAGTATCGCAAAGAGCCCGAAATGAAAGACACTCAACTGTCCGATAAGGATCGAGAGAAGTTCTATCGTGACTTAATGTCACGGTTAAAACAGCCGGAAAGCACGCGCAAATCCGACCTCTCCGCCCTGCTGAAGTCCGTACCTCTGCATGATTTCAATCGCTCGTCGAACCTGGAAGCTCTCCCTCCAACGATCATTACTGATATCAGATATATCTCCCTCCCTGCGAAGGTTCGCAATCCCCTTATTGAAACCTACATATCTACTTTGCCGCCGCGCCGGAGCAGGGTGAGCATATGACTGCGGAACAACGAGAAGAGGCAGAACGTAAGAGGATGGAGCGCGAAAAGCGTGAGAAGGCTCTGGCAGAACGTGAGAAGCAAGTGCAAGAGGACAAGCGGAAGCAGCGGGGAGACCTTGCCCGTGGGAGGAATCTTCTAAGAGAAGGAGAGGCAGAGATTGAAGAAGCTCTCAGGATAGGCAAGGCCGGGTTACGAAGCCATATAGAGGTCGAGCAAGATGCGTCAAAGGAAGGGGAAGCCCAGGAAGGGAAGTGATCCATAGGTAGTAATCATGTATAGTACAAATCCATTCAATTGCTATTGTCTGGCCAACAGCAGCCCGCCGAACCGTCACGGCTATGGGACCAATGCATTTCCTTCCAAATCTCCGGACAAATTATTGGTTCGATGTTGGTCACAGGGTGACAACAAATACTCATACCTAATAGATACAAAATAGCCAAAGCGCCCGCCTTGGAATCCAGTCATGTATGTTGACACATTAGAGAACACTTTTGTGCGACTTCGTATAGATCATGGGGTATCAATGTAATTATGAAAAGTTCAAGACCTCCCTTTGTAAGAAATGACACCTTCTCCGTTTTCCCAGTTTGATTCTTTCCGGTCTGTTACCTGAATCTCCAGTTATCCCAGTCGTCATCGTCATCGTCATCATCGTCGTCGTCATTTTCTTCATCTTCCTGGCCCTTTTCATGGCCTGACACTGTGGCGCCCGAAGCTGGACCATCCATCAAACCAACATCTTGAACCCCTGTGGCCCTCATATTTCTTAGCTCCTCACGTTTGTGCTTCAACCGTCTAACCCGCTCCTCTAGCTGTTCCATCTCGTCGAACTCGTCTTCTAAGAAGCGGGCTGCGTCTTCTCGTTCACCTTCGGCCTCGGCCTCACGACCACGGGCTATTGTGTCATTCTCTTTCTCTTGTTGTGCTGCCAGCTGCTCGGCGGAAACCGGTGCCGCTGATATCGTCGCCTGTGCGGCGACAGCGGCAGGCGCTTGTGGTGCCCGGGTTGGGGCCGCTACTTCACGCTCAAAAGCAGCCCACTCGTCTTCATCAATTGTCTTGGCTTGCTCAGTCGTGTTATTCGATGCCGCTGCTGCCTCAGATGGTTGTGCACTAGGTTGAGCGGAAATCTGCTCGGCGTCTTCGTCTGATGGGGGTTCCGGGCCAGCAGTATCTTGCTCTGAGAGTTCAATGTCTTCATCAAGGGACTGGGCACTCGGTGGCTGTACAGTACGAATATTCGCTGACTTTGGATCCGCGTTTGCGATCGCGTGTCTCATTTTCTTGCGCGTCAAGTCATCTTCAGGATCTACCTTGCGCTTCTTGGTAACACGGTTTGTTGTTGTCGTTGCTGCTCTTCCGGTCTGATTTGAGCCTTTGCGAGAAGCCAGTTCATTTCGAAGTAACGATCGAACATCCGCCATCGTTATGAAGATAAATCCCCTTTTTTTTTTTATTAATGTTTGACTTCTTTCTGTTTTTTTTATTAAGAGAGCCGTTGCTGATTGTGATAAGGTATTCCAAAATATCGTAGCTGGATTAGACTAGTGTTAGATGCAGGACGATCAGGAAAATGCAGTGCGCAATCTATGTGGGGATACGGAGAAGCTTTCAATGAATAAACGCGCGACGAAGAGGAACCCTGTTTGGCGTTGTGCCAAGACCTCCCCGCCGAGCCGCACCCAGGCATTCACGTGTTTTCTGACTCAGCAGGCGACCGCGACTCCGTCTTCATCTCATTCCTCTTCTGCCAACTTCATCTCCTCATCTCCCCATCGCCTCCCTGACAACTGACCTGTCGCCAAACCCATCAGAAGCTACTACGCAGTCGCTTGGTTGCCAATCTAGTATCGTCGGATTGCAAGCCATATCTATAAATCTCAGCCAACATCAAGACAGCGCTCACGCGACCCCGCTCACGCCAAGCATTCACGCTGCGCGCGAAAGAGGAATTCATCAGAGTCAGGACACCGAAACCCGGTGTTGAAGTACTGTCGCTACGCGTTGTGTCTTAAATAAATCTTTGTGGAACCAAATTTGAGAAGATAAAGTAATACCTGTGTGGACCAAGCCGCAGTGCCACTGTCCAGCGTCTTCTCCTGTGTATTACTTGAACCCTCTGATGCCGTAGAACGAGATTTGGGTGGCGCTTGTCCCAGGTTACTCTACATCGCACCGTAGAAATCTTTTGCATCTTATCATTATATATCCCCACCATGGCCGGTAAGCTCATAGTAACCACAATCTTGCGGACAGTATGTCAGTCCACATAGGAGTGGAGTGACGGTTGAAAGCAGATCCCCAACTCAGTCTGAATAGCCAGCTAACTGTGACGTCAGAAGAACCGCGACGATCAGGTCGCTCGACCAAGGGTCAGCACAAGAACCTCGATCTTATCCCTGAAACACCTGCGAAGAAGCCCAAGTCGAAAGCGCAGCCAAAGGAAAAACCGCCGAAGCCCTCCGTCGAACCAACACCTGCCCCCAGTGAAGAAGAAGAGATTATCCGATGTATATGCGGAGAATATGAAGAGGAGGAAGACGTTGAACGTGATATGATTTGCTGCGATCGCTGTTCAGCGTGGCAACATAATGACTGCATGGGTCTCACATTCGCGAAGGGCGAGGAGCCTGACGAGTACTTTTGTGAGCAGTGCAAGCCTGAAAATCATAAGGTTCTCTTAGATAAGATTGCGCGTGGTGAAAAGCCTTGGGAGGAGGCGGCTGAAAAAAGGCGCAAAGAAGCTGAGGAAAAGAAAGCATCGCGTCGCAGGAAGGGTAAAAAGGGAGGCAGAAGAGGCAGACCCAGTGAACCCAAGCCTGAGCCCAAACCCGAGCCTAAAACCGAGGCGAGCACACCCGCACGTACAGCAGCTTCGTCAACCCCAGCCCCTGCTCCTGCTCCTGTTCCTGCACCCGCCGCCTCGTCTGCCCCTCCAGCGCCTGAGGCTCCTGAGGCTTCCCCAGCACCCCCATCTGTTACACCTACCACCGAGAAAAATGGTGTCGTCCCCGATGCCCGGTCGGCAAGTGCTCAAAAACGCAAGTTTGATGAACATCAGGACGTGTCTACGCCTGAACCTGTAAGTGCTCTGGCTAACACCTTCGAACAAGCTACTCAGATAACTAATCACCTTATGATTCAGACACCGAAATCGAAACAGCAGAAGGTCTCTCCCCCAGCAGATACTGTGATGTCTGGCGTGGAAGAAACCCAAGTAAAGGATGAAGCTAAGGAACAGCCTTCACGCCAAAACTCTACCGCAGAATCGGCAGTGGTTGAGGGCGTAAAGACTGTGGAAGAACTCTCTAATCCTGCTCGGAAAAGTGCGGCCAGTGCTCTGGTCAGGTTATTTGTAGATCAGGTCTCTGAAGCCCGAAGGCGAGGTTCCTTCAGCTTGTCGGATGGGAAGTCAGCGGAGGAGGTCGCACGGCAACTCGCTCTCTCAATCGAGAATGCAATGTATGAGAATTTCTGCGGAGGATCTGGAGAGACCACAGAGCAGTATAAAGCACAATTGCGGACGATCTTGTTCAACGTAAAGAAGAATCCTTCTCTACGGGATCGTCTGCTCGTAGGTAGTTTACTCCCAGATACCCTCTCTAAGATGAGCTCCCAAGACATGGCAAGTGAAGAACTGCAACAGAAGGATGCCGAGATCAAGCGCGAAGCCGAAAGGCAGCATATTATCGTGCAAGAGCAAGGGCCAAGGATCAGGCGGACCCATAAAGGCGAGGAGCTGGTTGAGGACGATAATCAGAATGTGTCCAGTGAGCCCGTGTTCTCCGCTGCTCCCCGTCGAAGCTTAGTCGATGCAGATGGCAGCCAAAGCCCAGGTCCTCAGCAGCCCGGCGAAGGCGATAACGCTCAGAAAACTGGTAATCAACAAGCGTCTGACAGCAAACTCGGCGACGGCATTTCTCACGACCAGCACTTCCCGCCTAGGGCTCACTCTCCTGGCGGCACTGAGCACGACCAAGTGTTTCCAGAGGTGGCAACCCATATTCGACAGCCACTACCGACTGGAAAGGCTCAGGCCGATGCAGAGATTGATCAGCTTTTGAAGGACGATGAACCAGAGTCGCCGCCTTATTCACCTAAGGATTATAATGACGAAGGAGCAGTTTGGCGTGGCAAGGTCATCATGAACCCCATTGCCGAGTTTTCCTCCTCGGCCAAACACGTTGGGGGTGCCGACCTCAGTGGACGAATTCCCTGGGATCAGCTCGCGCCTTCGACATTGTTAGTGGATGGCAGAATTGACATCCAACTGGCCAGCGAGTATCTCTGCAACTTGCGTTTCAGTACTTCCACAGACGTGTCAGTTATTTGTATCGGCCGGCCCGAGTTGCCAAAAGAGCAGGCAGGCTTCGATAAGCTCTTCAACTATTTCTCGGATCGCAAGAGATACGGCGTGGTGGGCAAGCATCCGCTGGCGGCCGTCAAGGATACTTATCTTATTCCCATCGAGGCTGGGTCGACTAAGAAACCCGAGTTCATTGAACTCTTAGAGAACAATACTCTGGAGGATCCAACTCCAGAACGGGTTCTTCTCGTCGTTTTTGCTGTGAAAACTTCTGAATCGAGCCCTCCGTCAGTACAGCCTTCATCGCACCATCCAAGCCAAGAGCCCATGGCTTCTGCGAGTCCGGCGACACCTCAGCAACAACAATTCATGACTCCTGGGCCACGGCCTGTGTCTCAAATCACCCCAGCACCTTCGAACTTTGATGGAACGCCACTGGCACATTCCCCATATGGTCAGCAGCAGCACCAATTTCAACACCAGCATCCTCCACATGCCCCCCAATTTGCACCGTATCAGAGTCCAGCGCCACAAAATCAGGCCCCGGTCACGGGTCTTGCAGCTGCCGTCCAGGTACTGGGTACTCAGGCTAGCTCCCCAGCTATTCAACAGCTCTTACAACAGGCGCCGAACGCGGATGTCACCCAGCTGAGTGTCGTCCGTGATATCCTGTTGCGACGGCCGGAGACAGCCCTGAACTACGAAATCCTGATGCAGGAATTGGTCCAGGCTACGACGAATGGACATACTCTACAGCAGAATGCAAAGTAGATGGCTATAATACGACTGTATAGTAATCATCGGTTCTTTTTCTTAGGTTCGTTTTGGACATGGTGTCTGTGTTGTACTGCTGTTACTCTTACTGGGATGGGGAAAATGGGATATTGGGTGATCACGGGATATCTACATTTGTTTTCGCAACGAATTTTCAGCACAGCGATGGATATTTTCTTTACTCAATTCATATCTGAACTCTTGCAGACCAACTTATTCTTGTAGCTTTCTTTGCTTGTCAATGCCGTCCTATATACTCCATCCAGTATCCAAATATGAAACTCAGTTCGTGCTTTGCGCTTCCATACCACCATTACGTAGCACTAGCAACTTGCGGCTCAAGCAAGCAGACCAACTGTATTTGCAGAAGATGGCCCAGATTTGGATTTTCAAGACTAATACTTTATCCTATTAACACATATGACAATTCATAACGTCCTGATAGAAAGAATAACGCCTGCGCTATGCGAATCCAGCAGCAAAAGAAAAGAAGAGTAGTGAACAGCCACCATTATCACCACCGTCCACCACGCTTCTTGTAGCCGCCACCACCACCATACCGAGGTCCTCTACCACCACCCGAGCGGCCACCCCAGCCACCGTCCTCGTCGTCGTGATGGCGAACTGGTGGTGGTCTGCCCTTGAGCTCCTCGCTGAGTTTCTTAAACGTCTTGCGCATGTCCGAGTAACCCATGTGCATTTTACCGAAGAAATGATCCGCCAATCGACGATCGTTATCGAGACGACTCAGATATGCGCCGCAAACATCGCATACCTGCAGCTTCTGATGACCAGACGGGCCAGAGGTATCCTGCAGATTCTTCAATTCGCGCTCGCACGTTTCCTTCTGGTGTTTGGCTGTGCGGATCTTGTGCAATTCATTGTATGCCTGCGCAACGGCGCCGGTTTCGCCTAGGACGGAAATCTCAAGCAGACCGCCGTTGATCGTTTTGGTATAGTCAGAGATTTGTTTGAGCTATTAAAGGTCAGCAACTGGCTTTAGTCCGCTTGGCGAAGAAACTATCCTTACCAGGTTGTTTGTCTGTCGGATTTCGTCCGGGGTCTTTTCCAGCCGCCGCTGTGCGGAATCAATTCTCCGGTCACAATCATCAATGTATTTCTGCATGTCTCTCATGTAATCGAAGTCGAAGCCCCATTTCGCCTTCTCCGCCGCCGAAGCTGTCTCATACTCCGTCTTCAGACCTTCACTATGCACCTTAGGGCAAGGGCCAAGATCTTGCTTGGTATTGGTGAAGAGATCATGCGGGCATGTGCCGACGAGATATGAGCGACAGACTTTGGCATCGGTAATAGAAAGCTGAGCGTTGCGGGAGGGAGCACCAGTGCCCATGAGCTGGTCCGCTACGAGAAGATTTCTATTAGCTAGGGCTTGAGCTGCGTCATTTTTGTTAGAGCTAGCTTACCTCCCATGAGCTGCTCGAGCAGCTTTCTCTGTTCCGCCGCCATGATGCAATGACTCCGAGAAGAGGATGTTCGTGCGAAAAGAGTGGGGATACGTATATGAGAGCTGTTGCGATGAAAGACGATTATTCTGCGGAGTGGCGCTAAACGCGGTCGCGGCTGCGCTTACTATAAAGGTCATTGGCCCCTTTCGGTAAGCGTCCGAGCATTAGGTAGTCCAGATGTTCTACCCCATAGAACGTCAAAGCCATGGCCGAGTGACCTGAAGGAGGATTCCAATTTAATCCGATTACCAACAGCTTCTTTCAAGCCCGGTGCCAGCTATCTTCCTCCCTGAGCGCTGCCCGATATTACGTCGCGGGATCTAGACGCTAAATTGTTCTGTCTCCATCGGCTCGGAGAGCTACCACTCTACAACCCGTGCATGGCTTGATATTGGGTTGAGAGGTATTCTTACAATAGTCCTTGGAAACTTTCTCATTGGCAAGCATGACGGAATGATTGTCCCTTCTCTTTTTCCGCTCTTTCTTGTCGCGTTGTCCTCGCTCACCTACGCGGCATCCGACTACCATGAGAGCCTCACCTTACAACCATTGCCGCAGTCATCTTTATTGGCATCCTTCAATTTCCGAAGCAATGCTTCTCAGGCGTCCTTTGACGAGCGGAATTTTCGCCACTTTCCCCGTGCGCTAGGCCAGATATTGCAACATGCTCACACCAAGGAGTTACACCTGCGATTCACTACAGGCAGATGGGATGCTGAAAGCTGGGGGTCGCGCCCCTGGAATGGGGTTAAAGAAGGAAACACGGGTGTCGAATTGTGGGCATGGATCGATGCGGCAGATGATAAAGAGTGCGTACAATGTCATTTGGAACCCTGCGCCTTGGATGCATATGCTGACAAAGATCAAGAGCGTTTGCGAAATGGATTACGTTGACCCAGTCCCTGTCTGGTTTGTTCTGCGCATCGCTCAACTTCATCGATTCAACTCGGACTACCCGACCAGTTGCATCTTTTGCTCTCGCCGGAGACCATCCAGCATCGAGTAACCTACATCTTTTGCATGGCACGCTTCCGGGCGAGGTTGTCTGCACAGAGAACCTTACACCCTTTCTGAAACTTCTACCGTGCAAAGGCAAGGCCGGTGTTGCCAGTCTGCTTGATGGACATAAGTTGTTCGATGCGGCCTGGCAAAGTATGTCGGTTGATGTGCGTCCTGTGTGTTCTAGTCCCGATGATTGTCTGGTGCAAATCGAGCAAACCGTGGACATTGTGCTCGATCTTGAAAGATCAAAGCGGCCTCGAGGTGAGTCGAACGAATCTTGTCATCATTCATCTGAGTCATTAACAAGTGTTAGACAACCCAATTCCGCGACCAGTTCCGAATGATCAGCTTGCCTGCGATACATCGAAGCCATATCACTCAGATGACACCTGTTATCCTTTGGAGAAGATGTCCGAAGGCGGCTGGTCTCTAAGCGAAATCTTTGGGCGCACTGTCAGCGGCGTTTGCCCCTTAGGCGGTAGCCAAAGCTCCGAGGAAACTATCTGCCTGCGCGTACCCCATGAGCGAGGAGTTGCTGTCTCGGAAGGTGCGGTTGAGACTCGGAAGCCGGATGGCTTCACTCGGTGTTACACGCTACAGGGCTCCAGCGCATTTGATCTGGTCATGCCGGAGCAGGAAGCTACAACCCATGTTCCTTTAGATGAGCCTGTCCTGCGTGCGGAACGGACGATCGTTGGCCACGGGGTGGAACGGGGTGGTATGCGGATCATCTTCGATAATCCGTCCGATACGGACGCGGTAGACTTCATGTATTTTGAGACCCTCCCGTGGTTCTTGCGCCCGTATGTACACACGTTACAAGCGACAGTCACTGGACGTGATGGGATCCGTCGACAAGTTCCCACTTCACAGCTCATCACGGAGACTTTTTACCGCCCAGCAATAGACAGAGAACGCGGCACGCAGCTAGAGCTAGCTTTATCAGTTCCAGCCGCCTCTAGCGTGACTCTGACATATGACTTCGAGAAGGCCATCCTACGGTACACCGAGTACCCACCCGACGCCAATCGTGGTTTCAACGTTGCCCCTGCGGTGATCAAGCTCGGTGGACATGAAAACCCGATCTACATGCGCACAACTAGCCTTCTTTTGCCGCTGCCCACGCCGGACTTTAGCATGCCGTACAACGTGATCATCCTGACTAGCACAGTCATCGCTCTGGCGTTTGGCAGCATTTTCAACCTCTTGGTCCGTCGCTTCGTCTCCGCCGAAGAGGCTGCCGCACTCACATCACAGACATTAAAGGGTCGCCTGGCGGGCAAGATAGTGGCCATCCGGGATCGTATAAAAGGGAAGAGCGCAAAGGTTGAATAGTCATGTCACATATAGAATCAATAATGCACATACATACGTTATATGTTCTTCACTCTTTTCATGACACCTAACCCACGTATAGTTGCATTATAATACAAGATCTCAAGATACCACAAAAACTCCAGTAAACAAATTCGTAACATCAGATCAGCACGCCCCGCCATAACCCATTTAGCCAAACCTATTAATCAATCAGCACCCAACACCAATCCAAAGAAGAAACCTTGAAAGACTTACATATTCCCCAAAGTCTTCTTGGCCGTCTCCCACCCCGGCAAAGTATCCGAACCCCCCGGCTTTGTATTCATGAAACTATGATCCTCAGTCGCGCACGTCCCCTCCTGCTCCCCAAGTTCTCTATTCCTCCGATCCATATAATTCCTCTCCGCCATACTCTTCTGTTCTCTTAAACTCGAGAACTCGTCTGCAGATGACAGTGACGTCTTGATTTTGTCCTAACCAGACCTGTTAGCTCAGCTACGTCAATGTATCACCACATTGGGTTTTTGGAAGGAGGATACGATACGAGACATACAGAGATATGGCCCGTTCCTTCTCCACCGGTTCCACCCTTGAGGAATCCAGAGTCGCCCCAGCCTCGTCCGCCGCCGACGTTGTTGGCTGGTGTTGGCTCGACGCTGGCGCCGCCTCTTGTACCGCCGGAGGGGTGTTCATTCATATGGGTGTTCGCTCCGGACATTTTGCTGGTTGGTTTGGTTTGGTTTGGTTTGGTGGATCTGGGGTTTAGGTTTAGTATGTATGTATGTATGTATCTACATACTTCGGGGAGGGGATATATATAGTTCCCGCTTTGGAAGGTTAAGGGAGTATAGTCTGGTGTTTTGGGGCGCTTACCTATATGTTGAAGTTGAATTGAGACAATGTTTGCGTAGAATGATAACGAGAATTATCTATCGAGAAATAAACGTCTTTATACCTCGAGGATATGCCACATGGACGAGGTCCTTGGACGAAGAAAGAGAGCACAATGATCTCAGTGATATCATCATGACCGCACGCTGTGCTTCTCATTGGCCGCCACGGTGCTGAGTCAGCGGGAACTGGAGCGTTACCGGATTGGGTAGTTAGGGTATGCACCGTCTGGAGCTTGGAAGTATACTGGCCCTCGACTTGATATTACTGAAGCTGTGTGAGATGGCAATTTAGGCTACAATGAGAGTCGATGAGAAAAGCTCGTAATGGGTAAATCGATGCAAGTCTATAACGGACTCATTATGTATACGGCTGCAAAGCAACTGGTTGGTTGACGGTGATGATGTGATGTTGACAAGGACGATAACTCGGTGACTTTTTCTTACTGAGCTTGTCCAATACATCCGAGATCCTCAGTCTTAGCCACGATGTTGGATCCAGGGGGTGAATATTTCGTTGAAGACATACAGACATTCTATATCTCCTGAATCCAGGGTCAGGGCCAAACGGCTGTCCGATGCATCCAGAATATTCTTGATCCCCGAGATCCTGGAAGCTATATTCTACTGAGTTTTTGACTGCGGCACGATCCGCAATATCCACGGATATCCACAATCCATTGTTACGCGGGGGGCTTCGTCGTCCGTCAAGTCCTAAACCAGTTAGCGGACCACGTAAAAGGGGTTCTAACCTGAAGTCGGTCGTCCTTTGACTTCCGTCGTCAATGAATGCAGTCGACACAAGACTGCCGTCGATACGGGAATGCAGTCGATACGGGACTTGAGTCCAAAGGACTAGGTCTACTAAGTATATATACTTAGTAGTTAGAGAAGTATAAAAGAGTGAAGACTAGTTTTATCACTAAAGGTAACTCTATAGCAATAATGTTAAGATTAATTATAAAAAACTATAAGTTTTAGTTATACAAAAGTAGAGTCAGCTTGCCGGAGATGAGTGATTATAGATTGCTCTGGAATTATCCTGGATTACTCCGCCGTTCACAAATACTAGTACTAAGTCCATCACCTACAGAGATCTGCAGGATGTATGAGACATCATGATGCATATGTAGGACATAGCTTAGAAGGATCATAGGATGCAAAGAGCGTCTTTCATTATCCAATGTGGGCGGGAAATCTTTTTAGTAAAAGGGTAAACATGGTTTAGAAGTATAGCGACTAACAATAGTTCGGGGAATAATCCGCATGCAATAACAATAGTCCTCCAAAACATGATTAAAGAAAAGTATAGACTCGTGACACTGGACATCTAGTTGTTCTCGACTTGCTCCGCCCATGTAGCACCGCTTGCAGATATCGGCGATAGGACCGCATCGAGCTTGGCCGCAGTAGAATCAGTGTCATCCGTGCTCTCCTTTTTACTACCACCAGGCAGGGAAGGGAACTCGGCTTCATTATCGATGACTGGAGCTGGGGCGGGTTTCTGCCCGGTGGAGCTTGGCTCATTCGTTGCGCCTTCAGAGGGTGGAATGTCTGGTCGTGGCCCACGACCGCGTCCACGACCACCTCTGCCACCACGACCTCGGCCTCGAGGGCTGTTGTGGGGGTGATTGTTCGTCTCTTCATCCGGCTGCGAGTCTCCAAAGTCTCGTCGAGAGTATCCAGAGACACCGCCGTGCATTCCGCGTCGGTATCCACCTCTACCTCCGCGAGGGTTATAATCTTCCTCCTGCTTCTGCGAATCCCACTCCCTCCCGCCCAGAGCCTGAAGTTTTCGCTGTCGATTGCGCTCTCGTTCGTTATCCATCACACGGCGATGTTGGCGTTCCTGGCGTCGCTTCTCTTCGGCAACCTTCTCTCGTTCAAGGAAGGAGGCTTGGTCGGCTTCAGCACGAGCGTGGGCGGCAGCCTTGCGGGCAGCGTTCTCCTTCGCCGCGGCGATACGTTGAGAGAGTTCCTCCTCTGTGAGTTTTGGCTGATAATAACCATCAGTAAATAGACCCTCACTCAATGAGAAGATAGCTGGTATACCTTTTTGATCCCACCTGTAGCACTCCGATCGCCGCGCACCGCTGGCACGCGTTGACCATTAGCCTCGGCGGAGGGTTTGGAGTCTGAGGCTGCATCGTCCTTCTTTGCTTGTTCTGTCGCTTCAGCAGACACATCCTTGGCGGGCTCTCCATTATTCTTCTCGCTCTGGGCGGCATCATCAGCGGACTTTGTCCTTGCTCCATCACCCCGCCTTGAAGCGGAATTCTGCGATCCTTGTCTGCCACCGCGTCCCTTTCCTCTGCCACGTCCTCGCCTTTCGCCTCCACGCGACCGTGACGGGGTTTCGGTACGGGGCGGCGGGGTTTGGGTCTCTAACGATAGCGATGCGACGTTCTCTTCGAGGGCTTGAACTTCCGGCGGGACCTCTGGCGCCGCGGCCACAGGCACGATCTCATCGTCGAACAGGTCATCGGCGCCACGAGTCTGCGCAAATTCGTCCATGACGGGGGTATCGGCAACGGGGTCGGTCATATTTCAAGATTCAATCGTGAAACGTGGGTGTTGTAAATCGTAATATATCTTGCCGATATCGAGCGGATCTGAAGGAATGCTGCACGCGCCCCCCCGCGGCGCAAGCAATTAGGCCAATGAGAGTGATCCGTGGGAGCTCGGGGAGGTCAGAGAGAGATGGGATCAGCGATCACGATTGTTAGCGGCGAATTTAGTCGGATTGTCCTCGGTGAGTTTGGAGAAAATACGGTGTCTCGCCCCAAATGGCCGGTCTTGCGCAAATTTTTGTCAGTGTGTGCTTTGTATGAATGGGCTATGAAGCCATTAAGGACCGGACTTTTACCTGCCAGCCACTTTCTTTGGGTGGAACCTATGATGCGATCGCCCCCCAGTCCCAAGGCGGTCTGGGCTGGTGGACCGCCTGGGTTTGTGGAGGCTGACTTTGGCTGCCAGGGGCTGGCCTTTAGGTACAGCTGTGGTTCTTCAACAATACTTCGCCCTTGTGAGTGAATCCCACAGCCTCAAGTGTCGTTTTGTTTTGTTTTGTTTCTTTTTCTTTTTCTTCTTTTTTTCGGTATCCTCTTCAAAATTTTACTTTTTAGTCTTTTAGTTCCTAGTTGGTTAAATATTATATACATTTTCATTGATCGTCTCCCTCTTTTATAAGCATACAGTAATGTTCATGAAGTTGTCTGGTATCTAGATCATCTTGTATGTACTACAACCGTCTCACTACTACTACCATTCAATTGCAAAGAAGATATATATCCTAGTCTCAGCTACAAAGTTATATCCTGATCGAGTACCTTCCTTTTCTTGCTTACTTTGCCGTTTCTCTGTTAGCTTGTCGAATCTGAGACTATCTCATGCTCCGCCGATAGCAGCACATATAGAATGACGTCTTCATCTTGTTTGATAGTAGTTTCGCGCGAGTTTTGCAAAATGAGGTTTTATATCGTCTATGATAGGCGAATAAATAATCATCAAGGCACAAATGCTTTGTCTATGGAATGCACATATATTTACAACACTTCAATATTCTACACGCACTGCCACGCGTTCTCATCAGTGTAGTTCCCTGGCCCCTTGTATACATTCCGGCGAGGGTAGCGACAGTGCTTGCGGGTGTACTCCACGGCCGAGCCCGCGCCATCGGTGAACTTAGCACCACGAATCGTCTCCGGGGCGATGCCCTTCTCCACCCACTGAACCATCGCCATGAGAACGTTGTTCTCCGGGTTGGCATCGTTATAGGTCACGAGCTGGTTTCCAATGCCGTATGCGCCGTCACCTCCACTGCAATGCGCCATTCCACTGATCTGGAAGAAGCGGTAGAACTCATCCAGTTGGTCCGGAGACGTGTTCATGGTTTCCGCGACGCGCGCGTAGTACAGCTTGGAGTTCTCCGAGCTGATGAGCTGGTCCATGAGTCCGTGGTAGGTGAGGACTTTGCCGCCGGCCTTGCGGAATGCGGAGATGTCTGCGTCCCAGGTCTGCAGGTTGAATGGGTTCTGCTTCAGAGCGACGGCCGCGTCGCGCACGGTGAACTTCGTTGCGTCCCAGTTGGGGTTCTCGTAGACGACATAGCGGTACCAGTCGGTGCTGTACTTGAACGGCTGACCGTTGTACATCATCGACGAGGCCATCACCTCGGAGCCAGGCTGCATGCGGGGATAAAGCAAGGTGCCGTTCGCTCCATACAGCGGGGAGAAGATCTCGCGAACGGTGTGGGCTTGCTGGCCCGTTAGACACTGCGTGGTGTTTTGGCCAGGCTTGCAGATGATAGCCTCAAGGACGGGGTTGCAAAGACTGGGGTCTTCGATAATGCCGTCCTCTGCTCCGTCGATACCATCGCATTGACGCAGGATCTCCTTATGGGTGATGTTCCACAGGTCGGGGGATAGGTATGTGTCTGACCCGACTGGCCCCGTGATTGGGTAGAAGTGGGCACTCCATGACATGAGGTTGATCATGTTGAATGCCGGTGCGCCGGCCACAACACCGTCAAAGTCATTGGGGTATTGCTGAACGGATTTGAATCCCTGCCGACCACCGGTGGAGCAACCGAGGTAGTACGACTTCTTGAACCCCTCCTCGTAGAAGAGCTTGGTCAATTGCTTGCCAACCACGACACCGGTGTGCACGGAACGATGTACAAAGTCTTCGAGGACCTCGGGGTGGTGGTAGAAAGGCTCTCCAGATGTTCCGTTGTGGCCGCTGTTGGCGCCGACCGTGGCAAACCCTAGGCCGGAGGTGTACGCTAGATCATAGTACTGGATACCTGTAAGGCGTTAGTATGAAGGCGTGCCATCTCCCATCGTGGTGCCCGGTAGAACATACAGCCTGAAAGACCACCGTTGCCCGTACTCAGGAAGCGGCCAGTGTAGTTTCTGGGGAGCCACGCTTCGAGGGTGATTTCACTGCTGTTCGAGGTTGCAACAGCCATGGCAATGCGGCACACATCCTCGGATACTACTTGAGAAGTTGTGCCGCAACTGGTTGGATTATCTGGCAAAGAAACATTGGTGCCACCCGGCACGTAATTGACAAAATTCACCCGCACGTTAGGCAGGGTTATTTTCCTTGCAAAGTCTGTACACTTGTCTTGAAACGCATCTTGGCTTGCCAGAGCGGCAGAGCCCGCAGTAAGAAAGGGCAGAAGCCGGCGAAGGGAAGGCATACTGGGTGTGATTGTGGTTCACGGAGACATTTTTCTCTGCCATGAGCTAGGTGACTCCATATATATAGCTGTGTCGGACATCCCGGAGACTGCTGACAGTCCGGGGCATGTTTATTGATGTTTTAAGCCGTCGGTACGTAAAGATCGGACGATATCCCGTGCCATATTTAGGGCTTTTCCGAAGTTTTGCCGGAGGAATGTACCATGGATTAGGTTAAGATAATCGGTATGTCAGAAGCTTGGTCGTGACGCGACGGATTTGTCGACAAGGAAAAGCCGGGATGAGGGAGGGAATTTCCAGCAGCGCTGAGTGGACAGGTCGCCGTCACCTTCAAATGAGGTCTCCACATCCCAGAGATCGTCGCATGGGGTCCCCCACAGAATGCGGAGAATTTCCCTGGTCACCCCGCGCAGGACGTTCGCTTGCCTGAAGGACTTGAGTATCGGCAGTTAAACCATCTCGGAGCCACATGAATACAGTGATCGGGCACTCTTCTCGGCATCGAGGGAACTGGACCCTAAATCCTGGTGAAATCGACTCGGCATCTCATGCAGTACATGCAGGACCTGTTCTTTTTCGTGTCACAAAAGAAAACCTGCAATATGTTCTTGCTCCTTTTAACTCGTCGTTGTCCCAGAAGTTAATATATCTGAGATGGCTTAGGACCGTAGAGAGGCGATATTGCATACATGTAGGAGGTAAGTAGTAGGGTGGCCTAGGCTCGGTCGGATCAAACCTGCATCGATCGCTGCCGAAAACCGTCTGGTTGCCGAATCTTTTTACCGCAGTCCACCGTAGTATCGATTAAGTCTAGCTCTTATTGACAGTTTGCCTACTTAGTATAATAGAGTGTACTATAATGTATGGTGGAAGTTTAATCGACGCGACAAGTACTTAACAATGTTAACATATTATAGAGCTTGTATGAAATCGTCATTGGATGTGCCTAGATCCTCGTTCGAGTGATCGCTTCGATAGATGATAACAATAATAACAATGATATTCATTAAGTAATGCAAAATAAGTCCGTGCCACCGTGATCAACACTTGTAGCAGATTGCGCACGCGCATGGTACAAGCGCTTTTTGGAAACTGGCGCAAACTTAGGAACGCAGAAAAGCAAAGCTTAGATACTTGTATGAGTCATGTAGAATACGAGAGATATAGTGGAGTTTTTATTGACTTTGCCAGCATAACGGCCATGGATGCATCATAGTGTCCTCATGGCCATGAATTGGACTAAAAGTGGAACAATTAGTTGTGGGATATTAGCCATAGATGCCGGTACTTACAAGCACTAATAATAAGCAATGCTAAAGCAACTTTCACGTTGTGAGATGCTATGACACTCAGAAGAAGACCATAAAAGGTCCACGAGGAGTATGGGCTAAAAAGCGGCCTTAAAGCGGGGGAGTCTTTATAACGCGCCGATGTCTCATCGATCATCGCCTGTAAATTGGCTGCAGTTGCGGCTGCCTTGTCAAGTAAAGCTTGCGAGATTTGTACGCTGGTTTGTAGTTTCTCTTGTAGCCTTGACTGGAACTCGACAGTTTCAGCTTGCTGTAACTGCGCCTTGTGTATATCTTCGGCTCTCGACTGGAGTTCTTTCAATTCTGTATCGAAAGTTCGCAGACGCTTCTGAGAGTTAGGCCATTCCATTCAGTTTCAGGGCATTACCAACCTCGGATATACTCATTTCTTGCTCGGACAGGAGCCCGAATCTTCCAGAGAGCCATTCCTGGGACAGTCAACACTTATTGTTCATTTGAGGCGGGCTCACCTACTAATGAAGAATCGAATGCCTCAATATTATGAAGCAATAGAGCCATATCATCTTGCAATACGGACTCTAGTTTCGATCGAAGGTTAACGGCGAGCTCGTTGTGTGACATAGCATTCTGTTGATGTGCCAACGCAATTTGCTCATTTGCAGACAGCACTTCGTTCAAAAGATCTTGAAAAGTGTATTGCAGCTTGCTAACCTCGGAGGATACATTTTGAATATTCTACCACTCGTTAGTTATGTTGCAGAGAAGGGCACTCGTAAAATCACCTCATCTAGAGCTGTTGCCCCAGCCTGAGCCCTTCCGAGCACCGAGGTAATAGTATTGACAACCAAAACGGCCCTGGCTTCAATATTGTAAAAAACATTTTCAATCATAGTCTTGAAGTGCGAGCGAGTTTCTTCCATGTCGTGAACCAGCCTGGCATTCATATTTGCAATCTCACTGGCGAAAGCTCTTTGCTGTGAAGATTGAGCAGCAGCCGTCCGCAAGGCTTCTTGAAGGCCCTGATTGAGTTTGTTAGAGCCCTGGACTACTGACCTATGGAGGTCCAGAAGCTCTTCCTTTTCGTTTTCAATCCTTGCAGCTTGACATATTACGAAAGCGTTCTGCCTACTGTTGCTATAAGAAGTCCACCATTGAGGTCTTGACTCCAGCGACTTGAGGCAGGATTCCAACAACTGGACTGGAATTGGGTCCACACCGTTGACCAGAATTCCACTCCTTAGGGAGAACCCAAAGATTCCTTTCTTCTGTGGCGGTGGAATAGTGACCGGAAGACAGGCATTGGGGATATGGGTCCCGGCACCTTCAAGTTCGCAGATAGCGAGTCTTGCTGCATACAATGATCTAGTATGCTCTAACACTCTATAAGTCTCAGAGTCGACATTATGTGTTTTCTCCCTAACAGACTGGCAGGATGTGACAAGCCTGGAGGCTGCGATGCGATTGCAGGAAGGAGACGACCTCATTGACTCTAGCAGCTGTACTGCTTCCTTGAACACGACGTCGTGCTGTATATCTTTTGAGGTTATTAAGGAAGCCAAGTCCACTTCCTCAAATGAACTGTTCTTGTGTACTAAAAGATCTATGTTTGGCGGCTTGATTAGTATGATCCATTTCGTCCTTTTGCAGGTAACGTACCACTTGCTGAATTGTCTGAGCTGCAGAGAGCTGAGAAAAGCAGAGAGAATAGAAATAGCATGGACAGCATGTGTGTAAGAAATGCTATAGTTGGACGTGGGCCAGCCATCCTTTTCAATACTTTTTTCTGGGGCTTCGATACACTAAGTGTTAAGAGAAGACGGGTTGGCTGAAAGTAAAAATAGTTCTTTGTTCAACTCAACGAAATAGACGACATATATGTAAAGATGGTAGACTAAAGACTGAAGTAATATAGTAATTGGCGATACAAGGGATCAATCGTCCTGCAGACAGTGTGAGGTGTTTGCAGTATAGATGAGTTAGAAAGAGATATAAGTAAAGGGTAGGTATGATATGAGACGAGGTGGACGATAAGACATCTCAAAACGACAATACAGACACCACAGCGACTCCTTTACGAAGACTTATTACATTTTGGATCCAGATATCACTGAAAAGCGACAGTGAGCTTGAATCGAAATCCTGATCTATACAAAGGCATGATCACGTGCGTAACATGCGCTAACCAGATCGGGAGTGCAGGGTCTCCGGCCAAAATCAAAGTCGGCATCGGAGATCCAAAGTAGTTGTCTTCCAGCAACAAACCCCAATTGTCATCATGTCGCGTTCCTTAACACAGAACTGCTTTAAGCAGATTTCCCGGGGCCCTTTGAGGCAGGGCTCACTGCCAATTTATCTCGCACCTGCGTTCTCGCACCCTCAACGGACACAACCATTTTCTACCACCTCACCAACGCAATCTCGAGTCGGCGGCGCCCCGATCTCCGTACCCCCCGAAGTCTCCCTCAAATTCATCGACTTGCCTCAGACACAAGTGAGAGGATTAGCGAAGGACATTCCGAAGACTGCAATCGAAGTTAAAGGGCCTTTGGGTATGGCACGCTCTTATGTCACCTATAGTTGAGATGAACAGCTTGACTTATGAATCCGTCACAGGTGAATTGACTCTGAGCATTCCCCCATTCTTGGAAGTTGCACATGATGAAGGCCTTCGGAAAGCGACTCTCTCCGTCCAGGATTCCTCAATCGCGCATCAGCGTGCTATGTGGGGTACGTATATCACGTCAATTGTCATTCACTTGTGTGTTTCTAACCGTTTTACGCCCTAGGAACCACTCGGGCACATCTACAAAACTACATCCTAGGAGTGTCGGAAGGTCACGTTTGCATTCTCAGTCTGGTCGGTGTCGGTTACAGAGCTACTGTCGAATCAACGGCGACCACCGTCGAACCTGAATACCCCGGCCAGCAATTCGTCTCCCTCAAGGTTGGGTACTCCCACCCGATTGAGTTGGGTGTCCCCCAGGGTGTCAAAGCAAGTACTCCGCAGCCGACCCGTATTTTGCTGGAGGGCGTCAACAAGAACGTTGTGACGAAGTTTGCGGCCGAAATCAGAGAATGGCGCAAGCCAGAACCATACAAGGGCAAGGGTATTTTCATCAACGGAGAGACAATCAAATTGAAGGCCAAGAAAATTCGGTAGACTTGGTGTCTCTGGTTCTGGGAAGAGGAACAGTGGTTATGTTTTACTGTACATGTATATCCAAGCATATTTGGTTTCTGTTCGCGATTGGTATCTATCTTATGTACTTCTAGACGCATCTAGCGTGAGCAATTTGACAAAGTTCGTTGCAAGTTGTTTTTATCATCACAGCTTCAGGACAATCTTCACAGCATCAATGACCTGGTCTTGGAGGGCCTTGGGTGCAGCGACAACTCCCTTGTTGGCAGCCAAGGTCCGGCCCTTGCTGAAATCCAATCGCTGACCGTAGATGTCCGTTACTTGGCCGCCAGCCTCACGCACGATGAGGTCCCCAGCGGCATGATCCCAGATCTTCTCTTGGTAGTCCTTCTTCACAGGCAGACGTAGATAGATATCACCGGCACCTCTGGCAATAGAGCAGTACTTGGCCTGAGAATCCAGTCGCACGCTGGGGGCGGTAATGCCAAGGCGCTGGGCAACAGCAGCATTGTCGCCCTGAGCCGAGTGGGCAGCCTCAACTCCTTCACAGAAGACGGCCTGCGCAATGTCTGGCACTGGACGCATGGAGATAGACTTGCTCTCAGCGAGAGCGCCGTTCTTCAGAGGCCGGCTGATGGAACCGGCGCCCTTGATAGCTGAGAAAAGGACTCCGTTACCAGCACCGCTGTTCTGGTCAACACCGATTGATGCAGACATAGTATCGGAGTCATTGACTGGTAGGTTGGGGCAGCCAATTGCTCCTACCTTGACGTCACCATCCTCAATCAAGCCGAGACAGACGGCATACTGGCCACCACGCAGGAATCCCTTGGTACCGTCGATGGGGTCCAAAGCCCAGATGCGACCCTTCGCGCCTCCCGCGCTCTTGCCCTGATCGATAATGTCCAGCATTGCTTCTTCACTTGGCAAGGGGCCACCAAGGATCTCATCGCTTTGGCTGTCCTCCAGCTTGATATCCTTAACCAGTCTCCAGATTTCGGCGCTCAGTCCTTTATCCTCACGGAGGGAACTGGCCTCTTCTTCGGCGACGATCTCATCGTTGGGGAAGTTCTTGCGGATAGCCTGGATGATCAGAGCCTGGGCACCAAAGTCACCGATCGTCACGGGTGACTTGTCATCTTTCGATACGGTACCCTTTGCCTTTTCGTTGAAGACCTTCTGAGTGAGAAGGGTAGCTCGCTGGACCGCGAGTTCGGCAATGTAGCGTTCCTGTTGGTAAGACATAGTTGTGACTTGAGTATTTGAGTGTGTAGGAGTAAGTAAGTGGGGGAAGAAGGAGCTGAGACGGTGGCGGCTTTTTAGGACGATGCTGGCACCCAGTAGGAGAGTGGAGCAGAGGACTAGACGGGAGAACAACCGTCGCGGTTGGCGAATTGAGAGACGGCCTGCCGATTTCGCAGACCGGTGACCCATTGATTAGGGGGCAGAAGTACGTAAGATGCTGCCCAGCAGCAATTGGAGGGAATTGGTCCTGTACTATTCTTGAATCCCGATAGCTGCTGCTGTGTATTGGACCGAGTGGGATGTAGCATGTGTAGAAGTCTATCGGCCAATCCGGCAGTTACCCCAACTTGTTTCACATTTTGCTGATACTTCCAGCGCCCCAGGCAACTAGGCATCCCAATGTTCCCCCGCCCTAGACCACATTAGGCTATGGCCGAGGGGCAGTGGGCAGTCACGAGATTGGTCATTACTACACAGTATCGCACGTCCCATGACGTCGAGGCAGGGACAAACAATCCTCCTCCTTTTTGTGTGTTTCTGCAAGGGCCAAAAGGCTATAACTGGCCTCAACTACTGTCGCTTTGAACCCGTCAAGTCACCGTGCGTCGGACTGAATCACTCGCGCCAAGACGAAGCGATAGCCTCCTCAACGGGTCTATTAACACGTCACTGTTCGGCTATTACTACCTACTCGTCTGGCCACTCCAACGTATCGCTAGACAACTTTCCGCTTCGGGCATTGAGCTTATCGCGGGGTGATAACTGTGGAATTGATCAGGCGAAAGGCGTTTTGCTTTGTTAGGCTGCACGTTCTTTTACACGGGCTGGATCTACGGGTCAGGTGGTGATTGACTATTTGAGTCTTCGTCCATCGTGTGGCTGCTATCAGTCTTGGGTATTTGTTTCAGAGAGTAATTAAACAAATTCTGGGAACTGCGACTTGAATTCAATTCATCATGTTCCATTCGTCGGTAAGTCCAGCCTGTGGGCATGTCTGTTCTAGGGACAACCTCTAGTTAGAGTATGTCTATTTGGACATATGATGTTAACATTGCGGAGCTAACACTGCTATATAGAAGCCATATTCGGCTGTATCGGTGCAGATTGAGGTTCTAACTAGCGAACAATATGATGTTGAAGACTCCAGCGGTATCGTTGATCTCATTGAAGCTGTAGTGATACAGGGCAGTGGCCCGACCGAAGCAAGTCGCGCCCTGCGTAAGAAGCTGTCAGTTATGTGCCCAACCAGTCTCGCATAGGCCCGTCCCTAATTGGCTTCTAGTAAATATGGAAACTTGCACCGCCAACTAAGAGCTCTCACTATACTCGATTTCCTGATCCAAAATGCCGGAGACCGCTTTTTACGGGAATTTGCAGACGAACCTCTACTGGAACGTTTGCGTATCGCCGCTACGGACCCCGTTTCTGATCCTCTGGTCAAAGAAAAATGCAAGCAGCTCTTCGGACAATGGGCTGTATCGTACAAGAACACACCCGGCATGGAACGGGTGACAGCCCTCTACAGGCAATTACCGAAACGCAAACAGCCGGCCAGTCAGGCTAAAGCAAGGTGCTCCGGGATTCTGGCACTTCTGATGAACCTCCAATGGGCCACACCGTATCTATCTCTGCGGGAAATGGCCCGGCTACAGTCCTAAGTGGCCCTAAACACAAGCACACTTCCAGCAGATCACTCAGGAAGGAGAAGAAAGAGAAGAAAGTTCGAGACAAGACCTTCAATCTGGAAAAGGAGAAGCCAGAAATGTTACAGACTCTCGCCTCTGCATCCGTCGCCAGCACGAATCTCCTAAACGCATTAAAACTAGTCAACCGAGAAACACATCGAGTGAGCGAAGATGCAGAGGTCCTCAACCGGTTTGAAACATGCAAGCAGCTCAGGCGCCAGATTCTTCGTTACATCCAACACGTAGAAAGCGAGGAATACCTGGGCAGTCTCATACATGCCAATGAGGAACTCGTTACCGCCCTTATGGCGTTTGAAGTCCTAGACAAAAGCGTGGATTACGATAGTGATAGCGATCAGGATGTCCTTGAGTCTGGCTGGAGCCCTGACCGCGACGACCGTGATCTTCAAGAGTCATTCGCGGGGCTTGTTGTCAACCCCCCCAGGCCACCTCGGCCTGCTCGGCCGATGAGCATATCGATCCCCTCGTCGTCCAAGCAGCGCGTGTATAACAGTGATAGTGAGTCCGACAGCGAAGAAGACGATGATGAGGACAATCCATTCGGTGATCGCAATGCCATTCGTACTCCAAACAAGGAGATATCCCAACCTACCTGGTGAGCAAGTTCGTTCCCTCCTGACTTTCCCCACTAATCTCTTCTAGGAAAGAGGTTTAGACCCGACACTGCATGACTAAATACCATTCTTCTTTGTCCTTTTTCTCTTTCTTTCAAATTCTGATTGCAGACCTTTGCATTACATTTTAACGGAGTTACGTGCCCGATGATAATGCTCTATAGGTTGATCACGACGCTGCTACTAGCCTGGAGTATGATTTATGACAGTTAGTGGTGATAATTATTATATATTTTCTCTATTTAATCCTTCTGTACGCTTTGACATGTACGACTAAGCATTAGGAGTATTACTATACCAATAAAGTGCTATTTTCTCAAGACAAACCCCTTCATGGCCATAATTGTAAAGTCACTACCATAAAGAGGCAATATATCCGAACGGCCCCGAGGAACGGTTTTAACCCGCATTCTGACTTCAACATACTAGTTACCGAAGCACTATGACTAACCCCCAGCCCCCTCACTGAGGTGGTACCGCCTCCTCAAGGGACCTATTTATTGTTACCAAACACTCATGTGGAATTGACCACAAGGCTAGTCGGTGAATCCCAACCGAGTACTAGAATGTCTCCAACTCAGTCTGCCTCTAGCCTCGCAGCTCATCCCCAAGATGCTCGGGGAAGCTCAGTGTCGGAGCAAACACCGCTCCTTGCGGAACAAGGTCTCAATGCGACCACGGAATCTCAGGAGCGCCAAGACCATCTAGTACAGGAACACACTACAAAAGAAGTGATCCTGATTATGGGAAGTGTATGGGTGGGGGTTTTTTGGCTGCTTTAGGTATGCCTTGACAGTCGTATGTGGTAGAGGACGGAAAATAGCTGACTCTACTAGACACGACTGTTGTTGCCACTTTAACTGGTCCTATTTCGTCCTCATTCCAATCATTCTCGCTCCTCTCATGGTTGGCAACCGGGTATCTCATTGCTAATGCCGCCTCCCAACCGCTGAGCGGACGGTTAACTGACATCTTCTCTCGACGTACCGGCCTGGTATTCTCCAATGTCTTCTTCGCAGTTGGTAACTTGGTATGCGGCTTGGCCAAAAGTGAGGGCGTCATTGTGTTAGGCCGTATTATTGCAGGGATTGGTGGAGGTGGTATCCTTACGATTTCGGTGTTTGTCACCTCCGACTTGGTGCCTCTTAGGAAACGAGGGGTCTGGCAAGGTTTTGGCAACATCTGCTACGGAGCCGGAGGTGGATTGGGCGGCGTGTTCGGGGGATGGATCAACGACACGCTGGGATGGCGATGGGCTTTCTTAATTCAGGTCCCGTTTGTTGTAGTCTCAGGCATTCTCGTTGCAGCCAAGTTGGATCTACCTGTCAAGGAATCAGGAAAGGCTAAATTGAAGCGAGTTGATTTCCTTGGAGCGATCACGCTGGTCATCGCCCTCGTTCTCTTCCTTCTCGGGCTCAATACTGGTGGAAATCAGCTTCCATGGACACATCCACTGGTTCTAACAGCATTTCCTCTCTCCGCCATGTTCTTGATACTTTTCGTTTACATCGAAGCGAATATCGCGTCCGAGCCTGTGATTCCCGTTCGATTGCTTCTCAACCGGACCGTCTTTTCTGCCTGCCTTACGAACTGGTTAGATGTCATGGCAGTGTACGGGCTCATTTTTTACTTGCCACTCTTGTTCCAAGTCCAGGGCTCTTCAGCGACCGGCGCTGGCATAAAATTGATCCCCCAGGCAATTGGAACGTCGCTCGGCTCGTTGGGGGCTGGGATACTCATGCGTGCAAGTGGGAGGTATAGGCTGTACAGCATGGTATCCGTGTCCCTCCTCATTGTCTCCAATGCTCTCATCTGTACTTTGACCCTCGATTCTCCTTCTTGGCAGCCTTTCATCTACTTCCTTCTTATGGGAGTTGCCTTTGGCGCCATTCTCACCATCACACTTGTGGCACTTGTTTCTGCCGTGGATCATGAACATCATGCTGTGGTCACATCGGCGTCCTACGCTTTTCGCAGTACAGGAAGCACAATTGGTATCACCGTCGCTTCTGCGGTATTCCAGAACATGCTGAAGTCCGGGCTTTGGTCACGGTTTGGTGACCGGGAGGATGCGAAGGAAATGATCCCACGAATCAGGGACAGTCTGGATGAACTTCGGAAACTCCCTGCTGACTGGAAGCCTGGGGTATTGGCGACGTACATGGAGTCCTTACGGGCTGTGTTCCTTACTCTACTTGGACTCACTATCTTAGGGGCATTGGCCAGTCTGGGTATGCGCGAACACAAATTGCATACGAACCTGGCACGTGCCGAATTATCGGATGCAGATGCCGACACAGAATAAAGAGGATGGTATAGATGTATAGGGTGGATCATTTGGGTTATCACCGTATAACCCGAGTATGGATAGAAAGTATGTACATACTATATGCAACGGAAGAGAGTTGCTTTATATATGAGATCTCTTGATTGAGTTATCACTCGGACGCTAAGCCTAAACTTAACTATGATCACTGCCGCTGCTACTTTACCTACTACTGTGCTCTATCAGTATGTCTCGCAAAAAGCCACTTGGTGCTGTCAGAGCGACATCATGGATCCCATTGAATGCCGGGAGCCAATTAGAACCCAGCGAGTCCATGGACAACCTCAGGCCGGTGATGCAGCACACCGCCTTCCACCAATCAACTTCGATGCCTTGCAAACGAGGCCGCCGCCTGTAGCCGTTCGTCAACTGATCGGATTCCATGACACTGTCAGCTCACTTTCCGGCTCAACCAACTCTCGGTTTCCGATTTCCAAGGGAAAGGGACGGATTAGGTAGTAGTCTTTCATCTTGCGGATTCTAATCTCCCCCCACCACTGACATTAACCCTAGTCCTGCCGAGCGGAAGCCAAGTTACATCCTAACTGGTGGCGTTGAGGTCCCATCGGCGCAGAAGGACGTGGCGGCGCCCACTCGAAGAAGCGGAGCATCAAAAGACAAACTTGACGTTCGAGTTTCGCGCCCAAGTTCCGTCCTTTATACCTTGACCAACTATATAACCACACCGCTTTTCGATCTTTCCTTTGATCAGACCACCCATCCTGTAACACGTTTCGCACCAAAACCGGACACTTGCATGGATCTCGCGCTACTTTTCGTCGTTGGAGGAGTGGTTGGGCGCAAGTGAAGTGATCCCATTTTTATATTACACGGCGGGTCGACTGAGCGAAACTCTGGCCAACTCTAATGCTTTTTTTTCCCTTCCAATTCTCTATCGTCGAATTGCATACACCAAGACCGTGGTTTTCCCAAATATCGCCAATCAAGCCTATATCTTCAGCATACTCCTACTCTTGACGATACACACCTCTATCCTCACAACCATCGGCTCGACTGATTGAAAATATCGATACCGATACTCCTGAAACTTACTTTACTTCGATTTATTTTCTGCTATGACAGTTGACCACCGAGCAGATCCCTCATTCAGTGCTGTCTCAAGTGCTGTCGCAAACACTCCGTGGCCGACTGAAATGGAGGTTGATGGAGGCGGGGAAAAAGTAGTTGAGAACAAAGAGCGTTCTACCATCACATCGCACGAACTGCCGAATAACGATGTTGTCTCGCCGGCACGCCGCCGGAAACACTTGCTATTGTCTACAGAAAGCGCCTTCGTCGACAATGTGCTCTCGTCCCTCGTTCAACATCCTGACATCGAGTTACGACTGATCACGGACGAGCCGTCCGCGCTTCTCTCTGGTGCGAACAAGGTTCCCCACTACATGGACACAGTAGATAGTCAGACTTTTGAGAGAAAAACAGGTGCTCGGAGGTGGCTGAAGGCAAAGGCTGCAGACCTCTGCGAATGGGCGGATATGCTACTTGTTGCTCCCATAGACGCTGGAACGTTGGGATCGATGCTATATGGCCTGACCAACACATTGACACTTGCGCTTCTCCGCGGCTGGATATCCTCAAAACCTGTCGTCCTAATACCGGGCATGACTGTATCAGAATGGCACCACCCATTAAATGCTAGACAGCTTAAGGAGGTAGACCAACATTGGCCTTGGGTTAGTGTGATATCGCCTGTCCTGATGAAATCCACCAATCCCGAGGAGCTTGTCCAGCTTCCTTGGGGTGGCTTAGAGGAGCTTCATGAAACTATTGAAAAAACCCTAGGCTTGTCTTTTGGTCAATCTTCAACAGAGCCTAATCAGTCCGAAGTTCTGAAAGTTCCGTCGGGAGAGAAATCATCGCTAAATACGGCTGCTACGACTTCACGGCACCCCCCTCATCGGACCGATAAGGGCTCGCGGTCGTTACCAATGGAACTGTGGTTGGATATTTTCGAGGACAACTTGCGAGATTGGGAGATCGCAAAAGCAGTCGGTATTCCAACAAATCTTCCTGTTCCTAAGGAATGGCAAAGCCACCTTCTTAAGATGTCGGCCCCTGCCTCCCTCGAATATACAATTCTCCGGGGCTCCTTCGCAGCAATCAAGAAACGCATTGACAGCTTGCCACGGTGGAAACCGATCTCCGATCTTGCCTGTCACCTGATCTTCAAATTCTCACGAACCGATATTCTTTCATACCTAACGGAGAACCACCTTGATCTTCTATGGACAACCTCTCGCCTCACTAACCTGCCGTACCGTGCATCTGCCATTTACGGAAACCCCAACATCCTAACTTGGTGGCGTGATGCCCCGGCGCTTCCTACCAAGGAGTACATCGCCGATGCAATGGATGGTGCCTCTCGTGCTGGCTTCGTCAATGTCCTCGAATGGTGGCGTACATCCGGCCTCGAACTACGGTACACTGAGCGAGCACTCGAGTCAGCCAGCGCGGAAGGCCGTGTGGCCGTTCTAGACTGGTGGAAAAAGGCCTCCGCCAACGCACCCCCATCGGATCCCATCCCCCTCAAAGTCGGCAAATCCGTCCTCCTAGCAGCGCAATCCGGCCGCACAGCTTCCCTCGCCTGGTGGGACGCCTCAGGCATAGCTTACAGCCACGCCGAATCAGTGGCCCGCATCGCCAGCACACACGGCCACGTCCACGTACTCGATTTCTGGTATCGACTTAAAGGCGCCAAGATGATATTCGACTCGCAGGTCCTCGTCGGACCGACAAAGAACGGACACGACAACGTCCTCGAATGGTGGCGACAGAGCGGCCTCCGCGTCGAGTTCAAGACGTGCGATATCGAAGAGGCCCTCGAAGACGCAGACCCCGTGTCCGGTGCCGAAGAAAGGGTTCGGCGGTGGTGGGCTCGCAATGGGCTCAACCTTGGCGTCGGGACGAGCGAATGGATGAAAACGAAGGTGTTGTGATTGTACTTCTTAGGCTCCCCCCTTTTTTTCTCCTTCCGTTTGTATAATGACTTGATCGGATTCCTATTGTTAGAAATACCCCCTATTTGGCTTTACGGATTACGGAGCATAACTGGTTACGCACTTGATTATATAGGTATAGCCTATAAAATAAATTGAAACTGTCTATAATGGCTGGAGTTTTCATTCTCTGGCCTTGTTACCTGCTAAATATCAAGTTCATGCGTAATGTTCTCGTGATGACTATATTTAGAAACAGTCAAGGCATGTAGAAACTCTTTATGTACTTTAGCAGAATATGGTCTTTTATCCATGCTATCACAGAATTGTGGTACATTACATTAGACATTATCTAGTATGCTTCGATATGTGTAGGGAGTGTATATACTACGATCTTAATTAGACAGGGCTGACTTATGTTAACATGTCCACAAGCCTGGCTAAGGTGAAAAGACATATGAAGAAAACGTAGAAGAGAAAATCTTTCCCCTGGATATATCATCAATATAGGTACTTGTATCATGTTGCCTAGACGTCTGTGCACTACAAAGCTTAGAAATGAACACGATAGAATCAATAGGGTCAAACACAGGAATGGGTGTTCTTCATGTTCACTTCTGGGTTAGAGATCAACTAATAGTCTGGGTTCCGTTGAGGCAGGTCTTCCCAGACCGTTTTCTTCACCGGCGAATGCTTCACCGGCGAATGCTTCACTAGGTCGGCTGCGAAGCCCAGAGTCTCCTCAAGTACCGTCCGAAAATCTTCATTCTCCAGCAGTTTTTCAAGATGTTCATGGGAAATGTGCACAAGGATATCGCGGAGGCCTCTGTCGTCCTTGTGGGTACGCTGGTATGCCTCTGAGATGGCTGTAGGATAGTCGTCCATGTTCCAGCATGTCCTAGCGATGGTTTCAAACTTGTCTTTGGCCTTCTGCTTGAGCAGTGGAACCCCAAATTTGTCGGCAACTTGATATACATTGATATTGAATAGCATGGGTGAAACACGGCCAAGATTGCTACCGCTACTGTCGTACTCGAATCCGTACATGAAATGGATCATGGCCTCTATAGTGCGCGGATCATCGCTCTTGAGTTGGACCGTGTTGTCGACTGATTCCTATGTCTAGTATTAGTATATGTCCACTTAGCGATGCGTCCATAGCTCCTTACTGTCCAGTTTCCCTTGAACAAGCGGGAGAAATACGCAGACTGCCCACAGACAACCAGTCGATGGACTTTGAATTCTTGATCTGCTGTGCATATAGTCAGGTCGGAGAAGTCGGACGAGATGAAGAACCTATGCACTCTTTAGCTTGTGGTCACCAAGAGCAAGGTAAAAAAAAAGACAGACTTCTTGATACTAGCAGATAAATCACCAACTTCTTGAACAGAGCTCTCTTCGTGATAAATATTGACCTCCTTCTGTTCAATACTCGCCGACCGTGAAGCCATTTCTGCTTGTGGATCGCCCGCCTGATAATCAGGGGGTAATTGAGGCCTCTTGTTGAAACCTTTCTTATGGGGCCTGAGATAGCCTGGGGGAGTGATCAAAGAAGCAAAGGAGTAAGCTTTCTGTTGAAGTGAGTATAAGTAGGCTGCGCAGTCAACATATTGTTATGTATTGGATTAGCGAGCACATTCACTGCAGCCTCGTTAGGTAGCCTTGCGTTTAGATCCAAATGGTGAATCGCTGCCCGTCTTACCCCGCCATGCTTGCGGCTGTCTGGGGCTATGATAACCTGGTCTTACAGGAGGGGGGGGGGGGGGGTGTCTAAAAGTATGTGACCCCCAATGTATGGACAGAGGTGGTTTTTGGAGTAGAACTCATGTTTATTGGAGTGTTGTAGCGCTTGGATGTAGTCGTCATTGGGGAGCTTGGAGATTCTGTTGGTGGAGGGTATAGGGATGTCATCTTTCCGTGGAGTGTAGGGATAGAAGGCTACGATAGGCTCCCGAGGTGCTTTATGGTGGCAAGGCCTTATTTAGTTGACTATGAGCTGTGAGTTGAAGTGCTCTATTATGATGGTAGTAGTTGGATGGCTGTGATGTTTGGAATGAGGATTACAGAGCCTGGGTCGAGAGTGAGCCCTGAGGTGGTCACCTGCCTTTTGGAAGACTCACGAAACAACAAAGATGTTCACATGACTTACAGATTAGAATCTGGGTGCAAGAATAGGAGCAGCAGAGTGGTTAATAATTAAGAAATATGCAATTTGGAATATAGTACGTAGCATGTCACTAGCAAATAGGAGTATGTAGACAATAGCTTTCATGAGAAGCTCCACTTCGGAGGCACTAGAAGCATCTTAGATCTCTGGAAGTCATTTCAGAATCTACGTAATACTCGCTAGTCTTAGGAAAGGAGAGGAAGCAGATTGAGGAAAAGGAGTAACTGATCCATATATCCGTTAAGTGTTTACATTGCAGTCTCTATGTGGCCACCTCAGGCTATAGAAAGAATTCGGTACGATTCAATACGGTATCCATGCGGTGGTTGAAGTCGGCTATACGCGCCTCATACAAAGATCGGTATCAAAATGACACCAGAATTGTCGCCGTAGGAAATCGAATCAATCGATCGTGAGCGACCCCTGATATGCAGGATTGAATCAAGACAAACCGTAGGAAAGTCCCCGACTACACCAGGCAGTGGATAGTAGTCGATACCGATCCCCTTAACGGAATTAGTAGCTAAGTTAGCTCCTCTCGGGATCCCCACAATTTGATAATAAGGACAATGGGTCAGCTAAGCGCCGAGACTAGCTATACTATCGATCCATATCAACCCAAGGGCGAAAGGGGAGTTAATGTCGCCAATAAATTGAATATTCTGACATCTCATTTCACAGCGGTCCGATACCTCATTCGACTAAGTAATACAAGGACTCAAGGGACTCCCCCGACGGACAGGAAATTAATCATTTGAAACAACATGTCTTTGACGAACATCTGACTCGTAATCTGGCCGGGTCTCTTCGGGAGAACGTTGGGCTTGATTAGCTCCAACACAGCCACTCTAAAATAGATTTATGATCGACAGCAGAGAACTGCAGGACTAGAACAATGACCGCAAATGAGACGGAGGGGTTAAATCGCGACCCGAGTGGGTCAGTCGTAGTCCTCTATCGTGGAGATGATGGAGTCGGCAAATGAAGCAGCAGAAAGGAGAAGCGAACGTCTGCCCCAGTTTGGATCACAGCTGGACCAGACCAAAAGGAAAAAGGGGAGGGGAAAATGATAAGGGAAAAGGAACCATGACCACGGACTCCCGTGCAGCATCACGTGGGGGGTGTCCATCACAGTTGCTTTATTAGTTGATTCCTGACGCTGGTTAGTCCATCTCTTATTTCTCAGCTATTTCCCTTCTCCTCTCCTCTTTTTCCAAATCCTTCTCATCATTTGAGTCTTCCTCATAATCCTACATCCCCTTCCAAGGTCCCTTCACTGACTGTTCCGCCATTCCCGTGCGTGCAGTTATACAGTTGTCCGTCTTACTTCTATATAACTTTATTATCACCCGATCAAGGTTGGAATCGTCACAATGGGTGGAGTTCGTACGTTCAAGGAGTGCACAATTCTGAACATGACTTTGTTAAACTAACTGGGTTGCAAAGCACTGAATACCTTCAAACAGATTAAGGAGAGCCTTAAGTCTATCTTCAAGAGAAAGAAGAAGGGCGATAAGAAGAACGCTCAGGCTGCGGAGCAAAAACCAGAAGATACCACTGCCGCTAGTGCTTCACCAGCTACTGGTGAAGCTACCACCGAAGCAACCACCACCCATGAGGCTCCGGCCGCGGAATCCCAGGGTATGTCATATCGTATAGACCCTATCACGCCGTTCCGTAATAGAAGGCTAATGATACAGATGCAGCTCCTACAGCAACGGGCCCGGCACAATCGACGCCTGGCATCTCTCCGGGTACCTCGATACCAGAGCAGCTTCATGATGAGCATGACGCACTTGCTCCGACACCCTTGCCTCAAATCCCACCCATAGAGACAACGGAATCTGCCGCTCCTGCAGAGACCCCCGCCGCCCAGCCGGCAGCTGCAGCTCCTACTGAGCCCGCCAAACGTGAGTTGGTATGATGCGACATTAGCCAGATCATGCTGACCATCATATACAGCTGAAGCTAAATAAGCCCCTTGCTTTTCAATTCTGTTTCAGTCTTGCTCCGTTTCGCCCCTCATACCCCAGCATTATTTGTGTTTTTGGTCCTGTACCCATGCTTGTCGGCCGTGTCACTCGTATAATACCCCCGGTTTCTTCCTCAGCCCGTGATTTCACACTGAAGAGTGTTTGTAATACAGGCCATGCGCCGATCATCATTATCCTTCGTGTTAGTATTTGAACCAAACTGCGGCTTCATGGTGACTTGGTGTTAAATGGAATAAGAAAAAACCATTCATCTCGTGTTCAACGCCCGAATCAGATAAGGCTATTGTGAGCTACAGCAAAGACCATTGGGACGCGCATCTCTGGGAATATATTAATCACTTTCCTGCGATGAAGCATCGTCCCCTTCAATAGCGGGTGTGTCCTGGCCTTGTCCCGAGGCTGCCACTGCCGCTTTAATTTCTCTTGCCTTCTGTCTCCGCTTGATCTTCCTCTCCCGGTTTTTGCGATTCCGTTTCTCAGCGTCCGTTTCCTTGGCCCGCTCCGCCACTGCCAGACGCTTGCGAAGCTGGAGCCGTCGCTTTTTGCCCGGCTTCTTTCGAGACTTGGGGTCTCTGATCTGTGGCTCGGCGATGAAAACAGCGGTAGCAGTATCCTCTCGGGGTAATTTCGTTTGATGCCGTTTCCAATGAATCACACGCCACGGTAAGTGACACCCAGGCTGAAATATCCATAGTTAGCCCAAGCGTCAACCAATTGCCACTTATAGCGCATCGCACTAAATTGTGTAAGATTAATAACCTACCCAAGGAACCTTCGCCCATTCTCCCATTTGCTCTCCACTAACAGCGACCTCCTCAAATTGTTTCCTCCTCAGTGCAAGCTTCGGATCATCCTCATTCGACCCAGATAGCAACCCCGGCGCAGAAAAGTAATACTCCCATCCGCGAAACGGCTTCACGAACCCCCCATCATCAGGACCCCTAGCTCCGGGCGTCGGAGACCGTAATCGAATTCGCAACTTCTGCGTCCCTGCCGCCTCGACGTCATTCTTCTTTTCCTCTGTAGAACCTGTAGCAGCGGAACCTGCATCTCGCGTAGCAGTAGCAGTAGAGTCCCGAGCCGGCGCGCTGAAAAGTCGGAATTCAAATTCTTGCTCTTCCTCCTCCTCCTCCTTTGCATTGGTGGCTTGGGTATCTGTTTGTTCCGGTTGTTGTTCGGGCTGAATTAAGGAATCAAGGTTCAACAATTCACCTAGTCGCTCATACCCACTGGCAAGCGTATCTTCAGGTTGAGGCGAGGGAGACCGTGATGAGGACGGGGAGAGAATTTCATTGCGACGAACGCTGGTTCGATACACTTATGTTAGCTGGTAGTTCGTTGCCGGTTGAGTGTAGGTTTCAGCTCCTTGGGAATCAAAGACAGAGCCTGGACGTACCGTTTCGCGTTCGGCAAGTCGAACATCTCGGCGATGTATGTGTATCGATTAGTCGCAGTCGCTAGATTGAGGTCTTTGTTTCAGGAAATTTGGTGGTAGCTTGGATTGGGGCTTTGGTGAATGAGTAGTAGTCGAGGTGCTTTTGAGAAAATTGGATGAGATTGGAAAATGGCGGCGGAGGGGTTGTTTCCACGGAGTTTGTGCTGGTGCGGCCACGGCCCGGAGGTTCCACTCCTCTAATTACGGAACTATATCAATCTACTGTGTGTAAAGACTGGTGCTTTCTTTATTTTAGGAATGATGTGTGGGACTTTGTATTTGTTTGTGGGAGGTGTAGCCTTAGTAGGAGTGTTTGCGCTATAATACTGCTAGTTCTCGATACGGCAGAATACTAATGTAGGGACATGTTTGTAGAACATTTGTTGGTTTAACTACGACCAATATAGAGTACTGATATGAAGTACTATGTATGTACATGTAGTTTCGTCAATGTGCTTGAGAAGTAGCTGGGTTTCTCAGAAAACATTTCGTCGTGGTCTGTACACATACTGATCTAACAATTTCCTAGTAGTAGTCACTAGACGCAGCGACCGCCGTCGACCTGTGTGGAATGGTTAGTACTAATCGAATGAGCTGTTGAGCAAGTCCGCCTACCTCTAGGTTTACACCAGTGATAAATTCCGCCTCATCACTAGCAAGGAAGCTGCAGGCATTGGCAACATCCGCCGGAGTACTAGGACGCCCTAATGGGACGGTAGATACAAATGCCGCCCGGTTTTCCTCTGTATCAGGTTTTCCAAGAAACAAGTGCGTCCTGTATTAACAACCTCATGAGCAACATGTACCACTAGCGCATAAAAGCACAGTAAGATAGATAGATAATGCTTACAACCCGGTACTACCAACAACGGGACAAACGCAATTGAATCGGATCTTCTTCGGTCCATACTCAACAGCCATCGCCTTGGTAGCAGTGCTAACCGCCGCCTTGGAAGCATTGTACCAAGTTAAGCCTGGGCGCGGCCGGAGCGCAGCAGTAGAAGAAATCTGGACAAAGCATCCGGGACGGTTATTCTCCTCGAAGTACGGTACGATGACGTTCGCCGAGAGGTAGATCGATTTCACATTGACGCTCATGCACAAGTCGAAGTCGGCGTCGGTGACCTGGCCTGTGGGCTTATTGGAATAGGTTGCCCCGGCATTGTTGATTACGATGTCCAGCTGGCCATATGTGTCCAGGGTTGTCTGGAGTAATGTTTGCCAGGATTCTCGGCTCGTTACGTCTGCGTGGACGAACTTGCTGTTGAGCTCTGCTGCAACCTTTTCGCCATTCTCTTTGGATATCTCCGCGACGATGACTTTGGCGCCCTCCTCGATGAACTTCTTTGCGATTCCGTGACCGAAGCCGGAGCCGGAGCCTGTTATGATGGCGACTTTACCTTCTAGCCGACCGGGCATGATTGTCAGAGGGGGATAGAGAAGACTGGAGGATTAAGTCGGGTGTGAGAATGGTATATGGCTTGGTGCTATCAGAAGATGGAAAGATGATGCTGAAGGTATTTATTCATCATGGATGAGGGGCATCTGTCTATACAGGTGCGGGGTTGCTTAGTATTTTTTGGCATCGAATTGACCAGGGATCCCCGCCGGTTTGTCCTGTGACAGATCCATAGATGACGATCCCGAGGTCCCTTCTTGTGTCTGCCAATAATAATCCTCCACTGAGTTCGGTTTAAACTAGGAATTTGTTCTGGCAACTTAGAAGAGTAGATCTGCTGATCTAGCAGTTCCGTCGTTCTCCAATGAACCATGGCAACGGAGATAACACTGATGGATGAAGCCAAGAATGTCAAGCCCTTGCTGTCATTGAGATAACTCTCCTTTTGAGAAAAGTTAGGCCCACATGGTTGACAATGCCAGATACCGAAAGAGTATATCACTCATGAGTACTAAAGTTACAGTGGAATGGAGAGACAGGCAAAATGAACGGAAGAGGCAAGGGAGATGACATCGGAAACGCACGGACCAGCATGATCGAATCCACCCGACCGGCCCAGGGAACTTCCGCATCCTAATTGATTCAGCCAATTCGCAGTTTCTCCAACAAAGACAAAATTATAATAAATCAAGGAAAATTCTCCGATTCCTATTCACCACTTCAGCATCACCGGTTGGTGCCATCGCTGCTATTCTGACTTCAGCATTCCACTCTTTTACCAACCCTGTTCATCTTCCTCGCGCTTTCCCCGCCAGTCTCAATTGAAAGTCTTCGTCTTCCGTAACCCCCCTTCAGGCGCTTCCTGGTCTTGGATGTCTCGTGCTCCTTCGTTTCTCAACCGAGCCCCGTCAATATTGGTATAAATGGGTGTCTGTGCTTCGTGTCTGGGGGTTGGTCGTCGTCGGGACAGTCAGGATGTAAGTCTGAGAAAGACTTCAAGATTTGAAAGATAGATCATGCGATATGGTGGTGGCTGGGCTGGTCGCAAACTTCTTTTCGTCGCTAACTAATGCGCTCATAGTCTTCTGAGTCCTCCCAACGCCTCCTCGATGACGATATCTACCAGCCGGGCTATGGATATGGCGCGTTAAACAATTCCACCCAAGGCAATCATCCTGATACCGGATACTTGAAGCGTGAACGAGAAGCGCTCGAAGCGATCTGCCAACGGACGTCGGAGTAAGTCGGCTTCTTCCTTGCTGGATACTACACCAGTAGACAGGCAGTCGCTTGCGCACTATAATACTAACTACTCGAAACAATACAGTTCCGTCATCGATATCTGGTCCCTGCAGCCCCAACCTCATCTACAACCCCGAGCGACTCTCCACGGTCCCGTGTCCCCAGCCTCCTCTCGAGCTGGTACAAGAGACGATGTCCCCGTAAGAGTAACCACTACTCCCCCAGCATCAGAGGCCGGTTCTTCTGCCCAGAAACCTGGTTCTCCGAAACCAGGCGCCGTTCCAAAACACTGGGGGGAGGTGGTCATAAATCCGCGTAAGGGTAAATCGCAGCAGCCCGACGATAATGCCCGTGATGTGTTTGGTGTTCTGAAGGTCACGTAATTCGGGGTTGACAACGGACGATATGATGGTTGATAATTGGGGGTTTGTGATCCTTATCTTCTTTCTTCTCTCGCATAGGTCGCCGGTCGACGGTCGATGTCTTCCCCTCTTTCTTCTTGTCATGCACGCCTGCCGTGTCTTTGTTTCTTTCCTTTCTTTTCCCTTTCTTCAATGCCACCCATCGCCCTAGAGATTCTGTTCTAATACCCTGGCTGTATTTTCTATTTCTTTTGTTCGGTCTGCTTCGTTACTTTGGCTTAACTTTGTTTGTCTTTTGCTCTTTACGTTTCGTTCAAATATAACAACATATGCACGATCTTTTATTAATGTCAATATGTGATTTCCTTCTGTTGTCCATGCTTTTGGCTATGAACCCCCCGTGTCACATTACAACACAGGTGATAATTAAAACTTCTTAAAATAAATTCATGTTGTATTAATTGCTATAAACCTGGTGAAGCATATGGACAGCATAAACAAGACATTTCTGAAATGATATGCACAGCCTAGGCGCGCGAACGTCTGCAGAGAACAACCAGAATAGCACAACAGTTGTATTTAAGTGGATTGGAAAAAGGGGAGATTTCCGAACTGCAGATGATTCATCGACACCCCAAGTTCAGCGATGCGTTGCTCATCGGTCCGACCCGCGACTCAATCTTCGTAGTCGCCGTAGTCAGTTGCGCCATGAATGTCAGAACCCGACCCTGAAAACGCCACGACCCTGAACCCCATGAAATAGTGAATAGACGAACAAGAATGACGATGCCGATGCGAGGTAGTTACGCTCACAATGTCGAATACCGAATCCAAGAATAATAGCACGCCGACATAACCGTAGAAAAGGGAACTAGAGAACTGACTCAGTTACACATCGTCCATCGTACCGGCTGGTTCTTCCCCGCCGGATTCGTAGCTGCCCGCGGAACTCAGTTCATCTTCGGATTCTGTGTCTTCTCCGGCATCGTCGACGGCCTCTTTGCTAGCGTACTTTGCCACGTATTCTGTGATTATGAGTATATGGGTGCATGTCCAATGTTTTCGGTGGATAACCTACCCTTCACCTTGGCCTCATAACTCTTGGGTTCCCTCATCAGCATTGCGGCAGCTTCGCCGTTTAGTGGGTCCGATGGGTTCGGATAGCGCAGGAGTTGTGGAAGGAAGACCTCGAAGATGTTGATCATATCGTACATTGGTGACCATGTTTGGTTGATGACATCCAGGCAAACCGATCCGGAACTAGGACATCAAGATTAGTGTCCGCCTTTGAGGAACGTGAATAAAAGTGACTTACAGCTCGTCGATGTTGGGGTGAAAGATCCTATTTACGAACCCAATACTAGGGCTCTTGTAGGGGTATTGGTCGGGTAACTCGACGTGAATCTTCCAGTGGCCACCGGAGAAAGGTGCTGTGTCGCTGTAAGTGAATGGATATAGGCGCCTGGGTATACCAATACCTACTTTCCTCAGGACCCTTGAAGCGGACATAAAATTCTTGCCTGTCAAGACCCTACTGTCAATATCTAGGCCCTAGTGCTCAAATTCAGGAAAATGACGGAACATACACTGCATGGAGTAGTCAGCATAGGGGAATCCGGTGGTAAAAGATAAGAGACACCTACTATTATCATTCACCAGAGTAACCTCATAGTCACTCATTAACCTAAGAAACCATCAGCATACCAAAATCCATGGCTTTTTTCTTTGTATTCTTTGTAACATGTGTAGTTATCCGACAGGACTGCGCGGAGGGGATGTGATAGAAACTAAAATCGGAAGGAGCGCGTACATCCTGTCCAAGAGTTAGTTATGAACCAACGGAAATCATTTGAAGGTATAACGGCATACTTCATGACCTATATCGAGGGGGAAAATGCATATGTTAGCCTTACTTCCTTGCTTGAATGTAACAACCTATGCGCCGTAATCTACTCACATCGGTCTCGATTCTCCGCTTTGGGCTACTCATTTTGCAGGGTTTATTGGTCGATTCGACGCAATCTCAAAGTTCAGGGCACTGTAAATGTGTAGATGAAGTTTCAATATCGAATTTTCGGGACTGTCGTGGTCGAAATAGTCCGCAGGCTTGAAGCGGGGAAGTAAATGAGCGAGCGGGGCAAATGGAATGGAAGGTGTAGGAAAAGTTAGTCAACAATGGAAGTTGAATCTAGCAGGAAAGGAAGGGTGAGGGAGTGGTGATTGAAGAGAGAAATATAAGAACACTGTCAGAGAAAGCACAGAAAGAGGGTGTATTTAAGGAGGGGAGACTGAAAGAGCAGAGTGGCAGCGGTACTGTTAAGTAGTATGAGTGGTTGATCGATGATGGCACCATGAATGCCTGGACCCGCAGGCCGAAAATTGGTCAGTCACTCGCCGCTGGTCATGTGCCATCTGGCCGACCGCCCATGACTCAGCACGTTTCTCTCTAACAAACAAATTGTATTGTATGTATGTAGGGCTTATAGTAGTACCTAAGGCACTAAGCAGATGCCAGCATCATGTCGCCTGCAGACGATCAGGTAGCAAAGTCATCTGGCGAGTAAATCGGGTAGATTTCGCTACGCATATAGCCCCAGAGCACATCAATCAAGACCGACTGTCTGTCACCCGTTCAAACTTTATTGGGTTTGGGTAGAAGTCCAATTTGCTATGCAAACTTGGAAGTCGGGGCGCTATCATGACACTGCAGTACCTATTTGGACTGCCGACTGTATTGGTTGGAAAGTCAACCCAAATTAGGGTTATCCATGGTAGAAATGAATAGCGTATACCGAAGAGCACTAGTGGTACTGAGTTCCAGTTTTATTGAAGAGAATCCAGCTAATGATCTGCAGACTGCGAAACAAGCCGATGGATCTCTTTTAGGGTTGACTCCGCAGGACATCACCGCTGCCGTGCGTTAATTGGGCCGACCCGAGCGACAATAGCCTGAGGCGTCCGACGTCATTTGGGTGCCCATTGGAGACAACATCAACATTTATCGCCGTCACCGCTACTGTATCGCCTTCCATCTCACCCTCACCTTCCGCATCCTACCCGCTTTAACGACGGAAGGCTCCACTAATCAATCTGACCTGTGGTCCGTCCTTCTCCTTGGCTTTTCATCACAATGGACCCCTCATCTTCCCAAAACCCCTCTCAGGACTCGCCGAGACCGTCCCAGAATTTGTCCGCCGGCTCGCGGGCGAGTCTGAGCCATCGACCCGCCAGTCGGAAGCAAAGCTCAGACTCTACATCCAATAATAGGAATGCCCCCATCCCAGATGACGAACATGGGGCGGATATGCCCCTGACCATGTCCGCGTCGGTGGTGCTAACCAGCCTACCGCGTGATGCCCATCAAGCGCTGGCAGATGCTGAGGCCGTTGATAAGGGGAAAGGTAAGCATAGACCAGCTGATAAGCATAACTCTTATGATATTTAGACTTTTTCTGCCCTTCTCAAATTTCTACCTATTGCTAAGCCATGGCTTTGTAAACGAGTTTTGCCTTTTCTAATACTTTAACAGTTACAGTCCGCTTCCAACCTCTGGCTTCTGCGCCCATACTGAAAAACAAAGTTTTCAAAATCAGTGCCTCCCAGAAATTTGAGACTGTAGTCAAGTTCCTCAGAAAGAAGTTAGACTGCAAAGAGACGGACTCTGTCTTCTGTTATGTAAATAGCGTCTTTGCGCCGGGGCTGGACGAGGGTGTTGGAGGCTTATGGAGAGTAAGGATACGATGTTCCTTATTTTGATCGACCTTTGATGACTTTTGCCATTGAACTAACTTGGTTTGTATAGTGCTTTAAGGTTGATGATCAATTGATTGTCTCATACTCCATGACGCCTGCGTTTGGGTGACGAGTTATAATGGCCCTTGCCAACACATTGGATTACAGATATATCCAATCCAACGAACAAAGAAGGTACAAAAGAAAGCTGACTGGTATTGAGGCTTTTCAAAGATTGAGAGAGAACAGCCAGCTGGGTTCTCCCACAGCCAAACAATCATGACAATATTGATGAGGTATCACAAAAACCATGCCGGACATGAGAAATGCAAGCTAGGATGCTTCAACATGAGGAACAAATGCAAGAATATAATCCAAAAGTAGACGGAAAGGAAGATGGGATCATGATTCACTGATCCAGCTTGTCAACCGTTTTTTCAAACTCCGCCAGCTCCTCCTTAGGAATTGGATAAGTGTACTCTTCCGAAGGGTACGCCCGGGATTTCACTTCCTCACGATATTGCTGGATACCTTTAACTGCTTCACCCCAAACGTCGGCGTACTTTTTGACAAACTTTGGGAGGAATCGGCCGGGAGGGAAATTGCCGGTCATGTCGATCTGCACAAGAACTTGTCCGGAGCAGCCATTGCCGGCGCCGATGCCAATTGTTGGAACGCGAAGTTTCTTCGTAATGATTGCAGCAATTTCAGCAGGCACCGCCTCTAGAACCATCATGAACGCACCGGCTTCCTGCACAGCCATGGCATCTTTCAAAAGTTTGAGCGCTCCGGCAGTAGATTTTCCTTGAACTCTGAATCCTCCAAGTGCATTTTGGCGTTGAGGGGTGAGGCCAATGTGACCGACAACGGGGATTCCAGCCTGCGTAATGCGTTTGATCGTCGGTGCCATCTCCTCGCCCCCTTCAAGCTTAATGCCCTGCATGCGCCCCTCCTTTATGATCCGAATCGCCGATTGAAGACCCTGCTCTGGCGACACCTCATAAGAACCCATGGGAAGATCAGCAATCTAGATAGTCACACAACGGTCAGTCAATAACCAAGCCTTGGTGTGGAATCCCAAACCACGAACCGTGAAAGCACTCTTGGCAGCCCGCGCCACGCTCCTGCAATGCAGCAGCATCTCTTCCATAACCACCTCACTCGTATCCTCCATACCCAGGGCCACCATAGCCAAACTGTCCCCAACCAGAATCATCTCCATCCCAGCAGCCTCCGCAACATATCCACTGGGGAAGTCATGGGCAGTAAGCATGGTAATCGGCTCGCCCTTATTGTGTAGATTCCGTAATGTCTGCAATGTCACCTTCTTCCTGGGATTTGTCGACGTAGCTCCCATCGGCGAATGAGAACTGTGTCGCACTGAATGTGCACATTGCGACGGGCCACGACTAGTCGAACTGTTCACAACGGCCAAGCAAGGCCTAACCGTAGAAAGATGCGTCGGTCGAGATACAAGGCTCCTAGAGACAGACCGCAATGGCAGCATCAATTGAGCTGCAGTTCTAGAAGACGCCATGATAACAAGTAATATCTGTACAAGCGGCAATCGATATGTGTGAATTGAGGACGGAAGACGTCTAGATACAAGGGCGGAGATCCAGATTCGAGGTTAATTCACAAGAGGCAAAAAAGCTAGGATCCAAAAGCGGCAAAGCCAATGCCGACTCGAGTGTATGAGAGGAATGGAGACGAATGCCGTCACTACCCGTCAGAAGGGTTACTATAAGAAACACAAAGAAATTTGCCTCTATGTACAGTGTGTCATGTATGTGCTACTGTGTAGAGAAGTAGCAGATCAATGATCAATTAGTCACAAAAAGGCTTCAATGTGAATGTTTACATCCCTCTCCAGCGGTCCCTTTCACCGAGGTATGCAGTTTATATAAAGAAAGACGTGCTGGTTTATGCAGCGTAGCCCGCAGCATCCCCAGGTTTTTGTTCCTTTCTGCCGGATGTTAGGGTTACGGTTAAGTTTTCGTTGGGTCTTTGTCAAGTTCAGTGACGTATCCTGGGTGCCGATTGGTTGGTGGCGTGCATTTAGAGACTCCGTTTGTTCTTCCGCCGGACAATCCACTTTTTCCGGACCGAGTTTCACGGGAGGCCGAGGCTGTTCGGATAGGCTGTCCTGGAATCTTTTAACTACGAACCGGTACGTACGCAGGTTTCAAAACATGGACCTGAATAGAATATAATTTTATTCATGGACCCGCGGACCGCATAAGCCCAGCATTAATGCTCAGGTCTAGCTTGGTCCAGCACTAATAAGAAGTGTTAGGCTATGCCAGCTAACCATACTCACAAAAAAGAAAACTCCATCCCCAACCCAGGGCATTCGAGCCTTAAGTCATGCAACCCCATGAACACATCCACCCCTGAGTTTAAACAACAAACGAACAAAGGAAAAGGGTGTATAAAGAAGAAGGCTCGAAAAATTAATGAACCAAATGAGTATCAATGCAATATTTCCTTCCGAGACAGCATAAGGTCTCTCAATGCGATGCATGTGCTGAATGGGGAATGCTCTCAAAAAGAAACTCCGTGTCACCTATCTCCACGCCAGTCACTCCTGTAGAAACTTATTTTTTATTTTCGTTTTTTGCCCTTGTTTGCCCTTTGTTGTCATGGTTTCCAGAAGGGTCGCTGGAAAGGCCGTTAGCTGTCATTCGTCATCAAGTCCATAGGACAACAAGGATAATGCAAGTGACAATCCAAGGACGCCGGCCAAGTGAATAATGCAATCGACGATAGCGACAATAGAAAGAAAGTTGTAAAAAAGTGTTGATGCAAAAAGGAAACCCGCTACGGGTGTAAAAATGGAGAATGAGTGACGTGAAGCCACTGTCGGTCGATGGCAGTCGCTGCTCCTAGGAGCAAGTGATAGGAGGAAAAATTGCATATACACTGCTGCTACCGAGACTCGGCCTTTCAAGCGCTCACATGGCTTTCCACTTAAATATCACCGTGTCACTGAGCTAAGACAATAATTCGGGAAGCGAATTAAACGTGGCCGAGTACCAATAGGGTTGCTTTGTATGCATACTTCGTTTCGGTTTGTAGAAGCCTAAGCACAGTAAAAAATATGCTAAACATACTCATATTCATCCTTGAGTGGGCGCTGTAGCTGGAAGAGTAGCGAGTCCAATTCTGCCCAATTTGCGCTGTTGGTCGCGAACTTGCGGTGTTTTCTTGTCATAACATGCTGCAAGAGAAGTTAGTACCTTGCTTTCGTTCGCTCTTTGTAGTAGTGACTCACCTCTTCGAAGTCGTCAAACTTATCCCTGCAATTCTCACAATAGCCTGGCTTCGGTTCTCTCCTTCTCTCCTTCTTCTTTCGACAGTTACCTTTTCGTATACTGTTTTGCTGTTTTCCCGCATCATTGCTCTCCGATTGGGTGGTTTCCTCCTCAATGACGTTCCCAAGCTTTTCAGGCGGGTCTAACTTGCTCTGCCGATTGCCTTGACTCTTCGTCATCTTCAGCGCAGCTGTAGCATCTATAGCCCGGTACGATGAAGGGCCCGTGCCGGCGGAGTATCCCCCATTGCTCTTTTCGAGGACTTTTCTCTTAAGCTCATGGACCTCTTTGCTTATGCCAGCTTTTGCGCCAGGCGCCGCAGCGGTAGAGGACACCATCTGGGAACGAATAGCAGAAGTAATATTTGATGGTTGCATACCCGACGCCGCGGGTTCGCGACCACCAGTATAAAATCGTCCACCGCGATTGAGCTGGGGGGGAACAAAGCTTTCAGAGCTTTTCTTCGGGGATAATGGTCGGGATGGCTGCATCTCCTGCATTTCTGGCTCTTTAGGCTGAGGTACAGCGTCCTCAGGAAAATCTTGAGGGCTATTCTCTTTCTTAGATACGCGATCAGCTGGTTTCTCAATGGCATACTCGGAAACATTTGTTCTTGGAGCCTGGGCCTCTTGGGTAGGGACAGCCTTAGACGCAGCCTTTTTCTTCTCTTGTTGACGCGCCCGCTGCCTTTCTAGTTCCTTCTTTGTAGGAGGTTCATCGATAAAGGGGCATTTGCCCAGCGGAGCACTTCTAAATTGTGGCCAGACACCGTCTTGTCGTCTAACAACTTTCGGGTACTCGCGAACCATAACAGGCCTCGTCTTCTCATCCATGTCATGAACATAGACAAATGGACCTTTGAACATGACTAGATCCTTTAATACAGAGAGAGGGTTGCGGTCCGAGGAGCCGTTGAGCTCATTTTGAAGCACTTGTGAAAGGTCTGCCTCGCCTCTACCCCTAGAATGCCCACCACCGACATGGTTGTTTCGGGTCGAATGGCCACCATGACCGCCTATGTCTCCATCATTGATCGTGGCGATCATCCGTTGAAGTTTCTCAATAGCCCATATTTTCATTCCCATCTGACGAGCCCTATGCAGAACATCCATATTGCTCTGCTCACGCCGCGCGTCATTCTTGAGTGACATATGTAGGTGTGCATCAGGGTTCTTCTCGAGCAATGACGGGTTTACCGTCTGCAGAGTGCCATCTGCAGCGGCTTGGTCGACCGATTCCGTATTGACCTCCGCCGGGCTGGCCACATCAGTTTCGGGAGGGATGGGGCGCGACGTGACAACGTGTGTTACTAAACGCGAAAAGAATTTCTCCTCACGCTATGTAATTCTATTAGCACTACGAAAACCAACGTAGACAAGGTAATTGGGTCCAGTGACGGCCTTCGGACATTCCCTCTCTCGTGAGGGTAGTCCAAAGCCTAGTCACTATAACCGGGGAGCATCCTAGATCAACTTACAGCTCCCAATGCAAGGACTTGTCGCGAGCATTTGCTGCGTAGATCCTCTGGAATACTGTCAAAATAGAAGACAAATTGGGGGAATGCCTTCCGATAATGTCTCTGCCACTGCCGTATAGAATCAATGGTTTCCGCCGATGGTCTTTCGTGTCTAGTCCCTCGCAGTTGAGATTGTCTTTCTTTGTCCCTCACAGCAACCAGTTTCCTCTCAAAAGCACTTGGTTGAGCATTGTTCGTACGACGTGTGAACAATTTGGACTCTGCGTTCTGGAAAGTAGCAGGCCTGGAATGGGTTTGTGACCGACTATCGCCTTCTGCACCTTCAATTACCTGCTTTTTGGGTGGTGGCTGGCCGTAAGGGATATCGACGGGTGCATTTGTGGTTCGAGGGCGTTTGGCAGGCACGAGGCCTGCCCTATGGGGGGAGTTAGTAGCATTCGGCACGTTTGCGAGTGGTCGGCGAGTCGACATGTTCAAGGAGGTCCGAGGCGAAGGGGGTATGAATACTGCTGCCATATGGTAACAATACACAAAGCAGAGTAAGAGTTAGTTAGCTGTTGGTGAAGACGCCTGCAAAAGAGGGGTACTCCAGGCCGAGCACGCGATGAACTACACGTCTCGAAGGTTAAATCACCAAGACGCCATCGTTCACACGCGATAAGATGTCAATGAGGTAGGGAGCGTGGTAGTTGAAGGTTAAGACAAGACGCAGACCTGGTTCCTCTGAGAGGAGGTGATTGACAGGTATGGTCAGGTCAAAGGAACATGGGAGGGTGGAGTGGAGGTTCGAGGTGAAAAGAGGCTGTAAGTGATGGAAAGGGAAGAGCAAGAAACAGACTAAGCGTGTCAGGGAAGGTTAGTGTGGAGCCCGTACGGTACGGGCAGTTTGTTTTGGCTTCCCGGGTAGTGCGCCGGACAACAACCAACACTGGCGTCGCGCGATGCATGAAAACCTCACCCAAGTACGACCCAGTATTCGCATTGATTCAATTTTCATGGATTCACATCCCCGGTTCCTCTTTTTAACGCGCTCTTTCACGAAGGGTATATTCTCCAGCCCCCTTCAAACTCGGCATAAATAAACTCCATCGTATCTGATTTTGTCTCATCTAACTCATGATCTGAAGTGGTGATCTCATTACCTTGTGTTGTTCCCGCGTATCACAACGTAATCTTTCGGAGGGGTTTCAAACCTTACTCAGGTCACTACAAGAGATCATCGCCGGAGAATTGAGGGGAATACTTGTGAATGTTCCAAGAGCCCTCATTCTTCTATTATTACAGCTTCTCCACCTACTGCAAGTAGTCCCTTGTTTTTTATAGTACATTCAATATACAGTGGGTATCAATCCAGTGCGCTCCTTACTTTATCCCCGAAGAGCCTCGATATCATCGACCTGCACACATGCAATGTTAGTTCGTTGCGCATAGGACTTGCATAAATCCGGTCCATAGGAGGCAGAAGGACAGAATTTCTGATTTAGACTTGGGATCTCACCTCTTTAACTGCCTCGGTGGTTAGCACAATAGGACTGTCGTCCCCGACGCACACGCTGTCCTCAATACGGATTCCAATGCCCCGGAACTTTTCCGGCCATCTGTCGCTGTCCGGGACATAGATACCGCTTGGTGGGATTAGCTTAAAGACTAAAACAAAAGAGAAAGTGGCTTGGGTCATGACATACGGCTCGACAGTTATACATTGGCCCGCCTTCAAGTTATACCCTCGAGAATAACCCGGGCAATCATGGACGTCCAGTCCTACGTAGTGACCCAGATGATGAGGGAACAAGATGCCCATTGCCTATGAACGTCAATATCCATGTTAGGCTAGACAAAAGGGTGATCTTACATTTCCTGATACATCAAAACCAAGCTGTTGGAGCTGATCTCGAAGGCCATTCTCGGCAATTGTGTGTAATTTGTCCAAGGAAACATTTGCACTCTCCCTGCAAAGGGACACGCAGGTGCGTTGCACACTTAAAACGGCATTGTACAAATCGCGCTGAGGGCCGGAGAACTCGCCATTAACGGGCCAGGTCCTCGTGATGTCAGAGACATATGTGCCCATTTCCTATCGAGCGATAAGTAGGAGTAGCAATTTATAGGAGCATTCATGTACGTACTCCACCCCCATCGACTAATACCATATCTCCGTCCCTGAATGGTCATATGTTAGACCAAACTTCGAATGCCAAAAGATGAAATTCATCTTACCTCAAGACATCGTCATTCCTCGTGTAGTGGATGCTTAAAGCATTCTGTGAGGTATTAGCCTCTGTTCAGCTCAGTCACCATAGGACACATACAGACCCGCCCGCAACAACAGGCACAAAGGCGCTTGTATCGCAGCCCTTCACTTTGAAATTGTATTCCAAGAAGGAAGTCAAGTCCTTCTCCTTAGTGAATGTTTGTCTCATGGATTCAGTGAAAGCTCTTCCCGAAGCTTGTCCCACTCGACGCAGTTGCACGACTTCATCCTCACTCTTGAAAACCCTCATGTCATTCAAGATGTGTCGTAATGGCCTGACCTTACTATGATCCACGACCTTCTTCAGTTGCTCAGATGTGCCGGTGGGTCCGTAAAGGTACCTATGTAAGGATGATCTACCAGAGTTCAAGGCGGGGATGTCCGTATAGATCTCCGTAGCATCAGACAATATACGAGGCAGTATATCCCCAATGCGTTCTATATCACCTGTCTAGAATCGGAAAATTAGTTATGCCCTAAAGAATAGTAGAGAGTACGAAATGTTTACCTCATCAGCATTAAAAACATCAATCGCAGCCCGCGTGCCCGACCGGGCACCATCCCAGAGCTCAGCTTTCGGATCCTTTTCTCGTACATAGAGGTGGAAAATGTGATTATCTCCAGAGCCATCATTTGCTACAGTCATGAGCCTCACTCATATTGTCACATTTGCGGATGAAGCACTCACCGATTATAGCCAGTGCATTGGGCTCGTTAAATCCTGATCAGCGTGAGAGCGGTGAGTGCCTATTCTCCCAATAGAAACATACGACAGCCACGGACCTGTAAGATAGAAGAAGTTGGAGTCTTGTCGGTATTCATTGAAGATACCGGACGCACGATATGTCACCTCTGCAGCGCTCAACACCGCGACAGCATATTTCGGGAGTCGGTTTGCGAGTCGTGAACGGCGGTGGGCATACTCGAGCGCAGTGATTCCGGGCGTCACTTATTCTGAGTCAATATGTCTCACACATTTTCCTCGCGCATGTCCTAGTATGACGATAACATATACACACGTTCACCTGGATTAAGTATATGGGGATGTGTCTCGTGCAATGGTTGTCCGAATTTAAGCTCCGCAGCGGAAATAGAACCGTATGCGCGACGAAGGGTTGGTCGTGTCTGGAACGCCGTGCGGTTGAAGCTTGTGACAGGTAAACGCGACGTGGGACAACGTAGATAACGAGGCCATTGGCGGGTGAGCAATTTGCATGTCGACATGCTTACGGGGGTGCCTTGAGAGTAACTGTTTCCAAATAGCCTGGAATTCAGGTTTATCTGGTTCAGGTAAAGTTATCGCCCAGCGATCGGTCAGAAGCTCCGACGCCCTTCCAGTGGGTCATTAATGCCTTAGGCAGCTATATACCTCTAGTCTCTCGGCGCCCTCAGCCAATCGTTCTCGATTAATTTAACATCCTCTCCGCATGGACCTCCCGAGTATGGAGACAGTTTGCGATGGTCAATAACATACTAGGTATCGCGCGACAGCTTATCTCGGACGAGTGCAACACTACGGAGTAAGCACGGAGTAAGCACATGGCTTGCGTGATTATAAGAGAAAGCCATATCTGGGCAATGGCCCTAGTTCTTTTCAAACGCTAGACGGAAGGGAATTTAAACCGCACAGTGTATAGACTCATTCCTCGAGTTCTTTACTGTGGAAAGACAAGCAAAACGCATATCTATCCTGCGATATGGGGCGAACACTGACATATCCCAAGCGGTCTTCCAATACTGTTAACCGCTACAAACATCGAGGTAAAGTTTGGATGAACGAAATATTACAACTAGGTGCCACTCTAAGACTCTTCTAGCCACTTATGACTTGAAAGCAATCCATACCATCATCAATTCGAGTCAGGTACTCCATGTGTCTTTCTCACCTGGGCCCTCTGACCCTTTCCCCGCAATTCTGCCCATGATCGGGCAGATGGGGTCGTTCGACTATCCATCGGCGGGCATTGACGAACCCTTGGACTGCTATCTTCACGGATACGTCAGTTCACGGATCATGAATTTGGCCCGGGACTCTGAGGGTGATGGATTGCCCATTTGTGTCGCCGCCAGCAGGGTGGATGGGTTAATCCTTTCCTTAACTCCAAATTCACACAGTTATAACTACCGGTCCGCCGTATTGCACGGATATGCCAAAATGGTGACTGACGAAGCCGAAAAGCTCTACGCAATGGAATTGATTACCAATTCAGTACTCTCCGATCGCTGGGAGCATTCCCGAGTACCACCAGACCGTGCAGAAATGTCATCCACCGTCATCCTCAAGGTCAAAGTCGTCGATGGTAGTGGCAAGATCCGAGACGGTGGTGTCTCGGATGAAAAGAAGGATACAACGAACGATGAGGTCACCGGCCGTGTCTGGACTGGTGTTGTGCCTGTTTGGGAGACATTTGGAGAGCCCATTCCAAGTCCTGAGAACAAAGTAACAGAAGTGCCTGACTATATCACTCGGTTTGTCGCAGATAAGAATGATCGAAATCGGCGATATGCAAAGGAGGCTGTTCATATTGCACTCCCCCTTGAGGAACAGCATTAGTCCTGTTGGTTCTCATGGCTTTCCTTCCTTGCTTTTATTATATTTACGACTATATGGACGACTTCTGGTAGCTAGAATTTCCAAATTTACTATATTACAAGCACTTCCTGTCTAAGTGGCATTCGGAAGCTTATGCTGAGTCAGGCAGGGCGAGCTGTGTGAGGTGGTTCACAATGAGAATAAGAAGTCTGGAAAAGATATTATTATCTCATTTTATTATAGCCCCTAATATAATTACAGTGGAAGACAAGTTACAGTAATTTATTACTATCCTACTAAAAACGTTTATGTTAAGACACAAATCGAACTATATCAGTTGCGCTATCGCCCTGCAAGATATATACAGAGTATTTCAACCCGCTTTAAAATCCGTAACAAACATTGAAACTTCAAGAATGGAGAATTATTTGATATAAATATTTAAGTACGATATACATAAGTACCTATTGGCAAGGGCCAAGATTGAGGGATATCCTGCATAAATACAATCTTAAGAGGTCTGAGCTCAAGCCATCTGATGGTTCAAATGCCACGCACTACGGGAAGGACTAACGTCATTATTTAAACATCAACATTGCATCCAAACCAATACTCATCTTTCTTTGCCCATCGTGGCCGTGTACATGTTTCTACCTTTTCTTTGATACATCTATGAGTATATATTAGTATATCACCCGCTATTTCTATTACCTTTCTCGTACATCTGTTGCGGGGTACAAGAAAACGTCCGTCGCAGTCATTATCAACACCCCGCTATGGCTCCGTCAGCTATTCCCGCAGCTGATCTTAGGACATTTTCGGAGTACCTAAAAGGATGTAAACGTATACTCGCACTTCTAGGAGCTGGCATCTCAGCCTCATCGGGGCTTCCAACATTTAGAGGAGCTGGCGGTTTATGGCGAACGTACGATGCGACTGAGCTGGCGACGCCCGAAGCATTCGAAGCCAATCCAGACCTTGTGTGGCAGTTTTATAATTATCGGAGACATATGGCGCTAAAAGCAGAACCGAATCGCGCACATTATGCGTTAGCAGAGCTTGCTAAAAGGAATAAGAACTTTATTACATTGTCGCAAAACGTCGACGGCAAGTCCTGACCTTCGCTACACTGCCTATCGACCTCACATGGTCAACTAATAAAATAATTCGTCTACAGGTCTCTCACAACGAGCAGATCATCCATCATCCCAACTTCACCTTCTCCACGGTTCCCTCTTCACCGTTAAATGCACGTCTTTCTACTGCAGCTACTCTCGTGAGAACGACTTCACTGATCCAATAGTTCCTGCTCTCGCGATACCAAAGAATGCTCCAGAGCCCAAGCCATCGACGGATGATAAGACGGGCGAGGAAGCTTCGAAGTCTGTATATAATGCGTTAGGCATACCGGAAGGTGAAGAAGTTGACATTTCTGATGACCGAGTTCCACTGGCGCGGCTGAGCCCTGATGTCCTTCCACATTGCCCAGAGTGCAAAGATGGACTCCTTCGACCCGGGGTGGTGTGGTTTGGAGAGAGCTTGCCGTCACAAACCCTCAACGTGGTGGATAGCTGGATGAGGTCTGGTCCGATCGATCTGATACTAGTGATTGGTACAAGCTCCAGGGTATACCCTGCTGCAGGCTATGTTGATAAGGCTAGGGCGAGAGGCGCTAGGGTTGCGGTGGTCAACATGGATCGGAACGATGTAGGATCTTCAGGATTAAAGCCAGGTGATTGGTTCTTCAAAGGCGATGCAGGTACCATCGTTCCAGAAATTTTGAAGGAAACGATTGGGGAGATCTGATTGGCATTATGGAGAATTGTCGGTAGGATCGTCCGCCAAACTAATACACTCTATGGCTCCAGTGATAGCTTAAATATACAACTCTCAGGGCTATGTTTGCCTGTTATAGTACTCCCCCCAGTTGTTTACTATTAGAAAAAGAGGGACGACCAAATACCTACTCAATAGCAGTCCTTGATATGTAGTTCTAGCCTTTATACTTTGCTCGAAAACTTTGTAAGAGATTCACTTGTGTTGTCATTGATCATACTCAAAGAATCAGGCCCTGGGGCGACTGGTTGCCGGGGCAAAAGTCCTACCCAAACAAAACTAGCGCGTTAGCGCTATCGATAAATGTGGCATGGGCACTAAACAACATTCGCAGCCTCAACATCAACTTCTCTAGCAACCCCGCCCCCACTCGGTCAGCCTTGGAAATAATTATAGCTCCTTTGTTATGACATGAACGATTCTCAAGATCTAATGACAGTATGTGTATGAAGTTATTCTAATATAAAACCCCACAGTGTGGGAAATTCTCCGATGGGCTGAAGAGTCGTGCTAATAATTGTTCCCCTACGATCAGATCTAAGAATGTTTGAGAAAATCCAACATTGGTGAAACAATACACCTTTTCTTTTCATCTCGCAGAATTCGTCATAAAATTCACAAACTACCTCGGCAGCCTACCCACATAGACACCTCAGAGGAAACCCCTCCATCAAGTATTCAAGATGGCTAAAGAAAGTGAAAACCCGTTGAATCCGATCACTCCAGGAAAGCCGAAAGATCAATCCCACCGTCACGTTTCCAATCAGCCAGAGTTTGGAAAGCCCTCACCGTTAGGCGGGGGGCGCCCTCAAAACCATCAATCCAATCACCCTTTCAACATCCCTAAACAGAACAGGCCTCGGCCGGAGCACCATAGACCTCAACAACAGCAGCGACCAGGTGCACCCTTCCATAGTCACCGGCCACCTACGACACCAGGTGTTGCAGTCTCAACTCCCAGACGCGCCGAACCCTTTGACCCTTTTAAGCCCGTTCGTCCGTCAGCCTACAACAACTCTCGGTTTTCTCGCCCTGTCAACGACGATGTTGTCGTAATCAAACGCCCGGAAAATTTCACCTTTAACACACCACGGGCCCCCAAAACCTTTTTCGCCTCGAATGCCTCTGCGGTTAAGGTGTCGAACGCATCGAAGAACCTTCGGAACTTTGTTGATCTGACTGGCGAGGGCGGCTTCACGCCCAGCTCCCGATCGCGCAATGTCGGGTTTGGGTCAATGGATGTGAACGGTTATGTTGACACAGCCAAGGCAAATGAAAATATCAAAGCTCTTCTAGAGGGAGCCTTTGAAGACGAAGATGAAAAGCAAGATTCCAAATCAAAGAACAAGAAGAAGAACAAGAACAAGAAGAATAAGGATAAAAATAAGAAGGCCGAGGCACAAATCAACAAGAATAAGGAAAGCTCCGAAATAGATGATCTAGCCGCTCAATTGCAAGGGGTTACTGTTAATGAGTCCTGCACTGACGAAACCGAGGCCGATCGATCCAGCGAGGATACTACCGACAGAGAAGCAGTCGAAGAACAAACAAAGATTCAGGATAAACACGTTGTCACCGGAGACATTGGATCGAAAAACGAAGACGGTGAAGAAGAAGAGGACGAGGACGAGGAAGAAGAGGAAGATGAAGATGAAGACGATGGCACAGTAGAGGGCTTAAAAGTCAAACTACTGCCCCATCAACGAGAGGGAGTGAACTGGATGCGGGACAAGGAAATTGGTAATAGCAAGACTAAGGGTGTGCTTCCGAAGGGTGGAATCCTCGCAGACGACATGGGTCTTGGAAAGACCGTTCAAGCCATAACCTTGATGCTCACAAACCGGAAACCCAAAGACGGGCGCCGGCGCATTATTGATTGTGAAGAAGACGATAACAGTGGCAATGACTCCGAAAACGATGGAGGAAAGGATAATTCGAAGCTACCCCCCGGGTTAAGCAAGTCAACTTTGGTTGTTGCTCCATTAGCATTAATCAAACAGTGGGAGGCCGAAATCGCCGACAAGGTCGAGACATCCCATAGGCTTCGTGTATGTGTTTATCATGGGAATACTCGAACAAAAGCGACAGACAATCTTGAAGATTACGATGTTGTGATTACAACATATGGTACTCTGACGTCTGAACACGGCGCCATCGACAAAAAGAACAAGAAATCCGGTATCTTCTCCGTCTACTGGTACCGAATCATTTTGGATGAAGCCCACACTATTAAGAATCGGAATGCAAAAGCAACTCAATCTGCTTGCGCTTTAGACGCTGAGTATCGATGGTGCTTGACCGGAACTCCTATGCAGAACAACCTTGACGAGTTGCAAAGTTTGATCAAGTTCCTCCGGATCAAACCCTATAACGATCTAGCAGCCTGGAAAGAACAAATTACTAAGCCCCTAGCCAATGGGCGTGGGGCCCTCGCGATCGAGCGTCTACAAGTTGTGCTGAAGGCTTTTATGAAGCGGCGCACTAAGGATGTCTTGAAACTCAATAATAACCTCAAACCCAACGAAGCAGCTTCCGATGGCGGGCAGAAAAAATCATCTGGCTTCCACATCGTCAAGCGAGAGGTGATCAAGGTTTCGGCAGAGTTTACACCGGGTGAGCTGAACTTCTACAAGCGCCTCGAGCAGCGAACGGACAATAGCCTTGAAAAGATGATGGGTGGCTCTAAGCTCGACTACGCAGGCGCATTGGTACTGCTATTACGTCTCCGACAGTCCTGTAACCATCCAGACTTGGTGAAAAGCGACCTTGCTAAGGATAAAGATATTCTTCTGCAGAATGGTACCTCGGGAAGCCAACCCGCAGCCGGGAAACAGGATGATCTGGACAGTATGGCGGATCTCTTCGGTGCTCTCAGTGTTGTCTCGAAGAAGTGCGATATTTGCCAAGCTGAGTTGAGCCAAAAAGAGACAAAAGCCGGTGCTAGCAGGTGTGGTGAGTGTGAGAAAGATCTGAACGTTAGTTTCGCCGGTAATCACAGCGACAAGAAAAAGCGTTATTCAGAGCGAGAAGTTGTGGACCTTACGGAATCACCCTCAAATCGGCGATCAGGGGCTCAACTTGCACGGTCCCGAAGAAATAGAAAGGTTGTCGTGGATAGCGACGATGAAGAAGACGATGGCGAATGGCTCGTCCCCGAAGATCAACGTACGGTACCAGATCTTGGAAAGGCTGGGGGATCGGATGACGAAGATGCAGAAGGAGGTGGCGATTGGCTCGGCTCAGAAGACTCTGAAACTGACTCGGACGATGAAGGTGGCCCTGAGTCGCCAACCCGCAACCGTATGGCCGGGAGAAAACAGGCTAATGAATCGGATGAAGACGACATTTATCTTAATCCTGGCGATGATGACAACCAGGTGCTTCCTTCAACAAAGATCCGACATCTCATGAAAATCCTCAGGCGAGAGTCTGCGGACTACAAATTCATCGTATTCTCGGTCTTTACGTCAATGTTGGACAAGATTGAACCGTTCCTTCAGCGCGCGGGCATTGGATTTGCACGTTATGATGGTGGTATGCGAAATGACTTCCGAGAGGCCAGTCTGAACAAACTGAGGAACAATAGTGGGACAAGAGTCTTACTTTGTAGTTTGCGAGCTGGTGCACTGGGACTGAATCTTACGGCGGCCAGTCGGGTGGTTATTTTGGAGCCGTTCTGGAATCCTGTATGTTCTTCACCTAATGCTAACAGTCTTATGCCTACCATTGTGACTGACTCTGATCTACTTAGTTCGTTGAGGAACAAGCCATTGACCGTGTCCATCGTCTAAACCAAACTGTCGATGTCAAGATCTACAAACTTATTGTTAAGGATACAGTTGAAGAGCGAATTATTAACCTTCAAGAGCGCAAGCGTGAGCTCGCTAATGTCACCATCGAGGGCAAGACTGCTGCAGCCAAGCTTACCATGAACGACATGATGGCCCTCTTCGGCCGGGATGCGGAATCACGCTTCACAGGGGAACGTGGCAACATCGACCTTACACAATCCACACGATTATTGAGCACCGCCGATGAAAACAACTCTTCAAATTCTCAGTCCTCTGACAGACCGAGGACGCAGGCATCACACTCCAGCTCACGCGATCGAAGCCGGCAGCCAGAGAAACGGGGAGGGCCCAGGGGCGAAGATTCGGTCTTTGGAAGACGGTGGTAAATGCACAGATCGTGTTCTGGAGCTTGAGATCCGAGACAAGGCGCGTAAAGCAGACGATGCAATTTCACGATGGGGACCAATTGGATAGGGTGTTGGGTATGACCAGTTTTAAGTCTTGCTGTAAGGTGTTGGATTTTATTGAGGCTTTTCTTGGCGTCCAAGTGATTAGACGTGCTTTCTGGAAACAATTATACTTTGATGAACATCTCATTATTCTCCGGACTACCAAGTTCTTCGAAGACCTTGTTGAGTGATCGTTGCCTCCGAGTTTTGAACTTAGATTTTTGAACCAAGTCAGCGAATTAAAATCCGATGCAACATCAGCAGGCTGGACAAGAACCGAACTTAAATATAGACATTGGCATGGATACTTGGCCTGAGAAAATCTAAGAAGAAGAAATATAAGTTTGCAAAGCCTCCGATTGGTCTCTTTAGCTTTTGGAGTGAAGTATTAGCTGTTCATTCGTTGTCATACCTACTTACTCAAACTAATGTCTCCACGTTGCTTCATGCAGAAGAGGTACACGCTGGATCTATAAAGACCATGCCGGTCCCAGTCGCTCGACAGCCATTCTGTACCATATGTGGCTCTGTGGAATGGTTCAGACATCATGCACCTCATCTTTCAGGCATTTGCATCAATCGTCGCTATGTGCCTAATTGGTACAATGGCCGATGTGACTCAATCCGATTCAAAACATGAACCCTTCTCACTCGACCAGCTTGGTATCCTCGAGCGTGATGTGGCCGTCATAGGGGGTGGATCAGCAGGCACATATGCCGCCATCCGCCTGCGACAGTTGGGCCAGAGACTTGTTGTCATCGAGAAACAGGACAGGCTTGGAGGCCATTCAAATACTTACTTTGACACTGCTTCTGGAACTGCAGTGCCATATGGTGTGAGAAGCTTTCACCACAAGAGCGTGGTGACGGACTACTTCTCCCACTTCAACATCTCTCTGGTCAATAAGATCTATCTTACGAACCAGAGCGAGAACGTGGACTTCACGACTGGAGAGCCCATCACCTTAAAACCCATCACCATCCCGAGCGATGACCCGGAAATAAGAATTGCAATGGAGAACTACAAGGCGCAGTTGGCCAAATATCCGTTCCTCAAAGATGAATATTATAACCTCCCTGACCCCATACCTGAGGATCTCCTTCTCCCCTTTGGGGAGTTTGCAGCAAAATTCAAGATCGACGCCATTGTACGTTTTATTGCAGGGTATACTGCAGGCTTCGGAGACCACCTCCTGAAGCCCACGCTATACATTTTAAGGATGTTCTCGCTTGATTTCATCTATGAACTCCAACACGGCTTGCTCGACTATCCAATGAATGACAACAGCGTATTATACAGAGCAGCAGAGAAAGAATTGGGTGGCGACGTGCTTTACAAGAGCAGGGTCATCGGCGCCATGCGCAAACTCAGCGAGATAGACAATTCCTGCTATATCTTGGTCCAAACCCCGTCGGGACAGAAGCTGATCCACGCAAAGAAAATACTCATAGCAGTCCCACAGACGATCGAGAATCTTATACCGTTTGACCTTGATAGAACGGAAAGGGAAATCTTCGCCCAGTTCACCGGCACCTTTTGGTACTCGAGTATGATAAGAAATATATATCACAGTGCACAATCTATCCAAAACAATGCATATGATTCGCCATATAACCTTCCCATCCTTCCAGGTGTATATAGCTTAATTAACACCGGTGTGCCAGATTTGAATTGGGTATTATACGGCAGCTCCACCTTCATGCACACCGAAGACGTGAAAAAGGACATCGTGAATAGTGTCTTACGGATTCGGCATCCCAATGTCACCGTGACAGAGCCAGAAATTGTTGCATTCAGATCTCATTCTCCATACGAGCTTACTGTGTCTGTGCAGGCGATTCGGGATGGGTTTTATAGAAAGTTGGATGCGCTTCAGGGACATCGCGGGACTTATTATACCGGGGCGGCATTGACCGCACACGAGAGCCATCTCATCTGGGGCTTTACTGAGAAGCTCTTATTGAAGCATTTTGTTTGATTGGGACATGTTTGATGTAGTCTATTCTCGTGAATGATCTGTCGATCTGAGCGTGCGAAGGCTGGTGTTATCGGATAGTTTGTTCATGGAGTGGTCTAGTCCTTACATGTGACTTAGAACACTGGCGGGCCACGTACCCATCCTTACTTCAGTTTTTAGTTTTTAGGGTTGGAAAGGATCTTTTGATTGTACATCCAGAAGTGACTCCTTCGCATACACCACGGCCGAATCATGTAGGAGATGCATCACATCCCGAGTATCTCAACTCAAAGGTAAACCTAGAACCAAAGTCTCCAGTTTCCATTGGTCAATGATTGGCCATGATGCTGAGACTAAGTTAAAGGCTAGATGATTTGAACTAAATTCACTTGCAGAGTAGTTCTAGGCTTGATAGATCTCTTTCTTCCTTCTGGGGAGTGCTTGGACACTGGTTCGATTAGGTTGGTGTGGGATTTATCGTGGCTGGCAATTCTGGGCTCATTTTCCGAAGGCAAAGAGGAGAAAAAGCAAAAAAAATAAAAATAAAATAAAAATAAAAAACGGCAAGCGAGAAGGCCAAGCTGAAATCAAGGATACGCTTCGCAAAGCTAGTCGATAGGAGAGTAGTTAGATTGTAACGTCGTTAGTCAGATGTCTGCGGTGTTCATTCAGCCAGCTCGGCCGGATGAGATCTGAAATGTTTAATCGGCGTCGCAACCCCCTTACAGGCGAGCTGCATGCATGGAACCGAATTCTAGAAAGCTGAGAAGAAAATGACTAGAACAGGAAAAACCACTAGAATTTGAAAAGAATGCATACCTTACATTGTACTAGTCACCGCTTCTTCTTTTTTCTTTTT